>NC_136008.1:9913071-10135571 GCF_048128805.1 Centroberyx gerrardi | reverse complement strand
GAAATGAGACTGGCATTTGAACATCTGCACTTGAAACACGTGACTGGCCAGGTGCAATAGACACCAGCCTGATAGGTACAAGGCAAGAGGGCCACTGAAGCCTATTTTCCTTTCGGAGATGTTCGAAAATGCCACACAGGGCCCATTGGACTTTAAATTGGGACTTAAATTTTGAATCACACCATGAGAAGGAGATTCGGCAATTCCAGTGTAATTGCCCATCTTTATGGTCATACAGGATATAATTCTCCCACCCCCCTCAATCCCTGTCGCTGTTCTACATCCCCATCCATCTTCTCCTCCCGCAGCTTCCACTCTCTTGTTAAAGGCAGGTAGCGTCGCAGCCTGTGCTCACTCTGCCCTCTACCTTACCCTTTATCACTAGCCTGGTGCACACACACACACACACATACACACATACACACACCAACGTCTTGACAATCATGCACATTTATCTCTTTATCTCTCTCTGTCACACACACACACACACACACACACACAACCTCCCTTGCATGGATAGGCCTTCACACACGACCTCTTCCTAATCACCATTCCAGACAGACGTACACACACAGGCCCAGAAACACACAAACACACACATACACACACACACACACACACACACAGAGCCTTGACCCTAGCGGCATCCCCACAGCTCTCTACTTGCAGCTCCTCACCACTCATCTAGATCTCTCCCCGGCCAGTCTTTGGGCATGGATCACTTGTAAGGATTTGAGAAAAGACTTAGCTAAGCTGATTGCTAAGGGGGGGGAAACAAATTACCGTTGCACAACTGCGTAAAACCTTCTTGGGTCATGGTCTGCCTTATGTAATAGATTGTGTGTTTGTGTGTGTTTCTGTGAGTGTGTGTGTGTGTGTGTGTGTGTGTTCCCGAAATACCACTCCCCCCGCAGCCCCTACCCCACCCCATTTACCCATTTTGCACTAATTGAGGGATCTTTTTTCGGAAGCTGTTATTGCGCGCATTTAATTATTTATTTTGACGGGAAGCAATCTGGTGGCTAGTGAAGAGACTGTGGATGTGTGTGTGTGTGTGTGTGTGTGTGTGAGAGAGAGAGAGTGTGTGTGTGTGTGTGTGTGTGTGACAGAAAGAGAGACGGAAGGAGAGGCAGAGCAAGACTAGGTCAGTGTAGCTTTTGGGTAAATGTGTGTGAGAGGGCAGAACTACTGTCGGCTACTGTACTGTGTGTCTGTGGGGCTTTGCGTATATGAACAGTATATAAGAAATTTACTGTGTGTGTGTGTGTGTGTGTGCGTGTGTGTGTGTGTTGTTTGTGTGTGTGTTGCATCTCAGAGTGTATGGCTCTTTGAGTGCAGTGGGAGTGCACTAATGGACGCACACTTGAGCTGAAGTGCGCAGAGTGTAGCTGAAGTGCAGCCAAGTCTGGCTTCCAGTCCTGCTTGGAAGCCTTAATCTACTCTGTACTATTCTAGCTCTCTTACTCTCTCTCTCCATTCGCCTCACTCTACCTCTACTTGCCTTTCTATCACTCTATCAATTTAATATTTTCTCACTCTATCATTGACTCTGCCCCCCCCCCCCCATTGTCTCTCTATTAAATCTATTTTTCCTAGATCTTCTGAGAATGAAGACGCAGATCAGTACTGTTGCCAGCTGTGGACTTTCCTTTTTTCTTAGTCCCCCTGCTGTGCGATGGAGAGAATGAAATAAGGGAGGATGACACGCGACCACCAGTAGTCTTGACCTTTATCAAGCTCTCAGTGCCTGCGGCAGGGTGAATGAGACATTAACAAAATGACTGAGCATTATTAACCCCTACACACACACACACACACACACACACACACACACACACACACACATGCACACTGTCTGGGTCTGTTGCCTTTCTCCTTCGCCGACACAATTATGACAGTTACAGAAAAGTTAAAGCCAAGTGATCAAACAGGGATTTACACTTATGCATTTGGTCTCACGTCACATTAGATGAAAGAAAAGAGTGGGAAGACCGGCCTGCCGGCGTAGATTGTTTAACTTTGATTGATCCATTGTCATGTTGCAGCTTCCCAGCCCTTCTGCAGATGCCAAGTCCTGTTGAGAATCGATGCTTCATCCAAAACCAACCACTGAAGTTCTCTAGATGATGCATCAGCCTCTGAGAAAAAGCTGGACCTGTGAGGGCCAGATGTTAACCCTGACAACTGCAGTCCCTGCCAAGCTGCACTTCCAATGACAGATTCTCTCTCATCTCTCTCTCACTCTCTTTTTGCCTGCGTGCACGTGTGTGTGCCTGGTGCATGTGCATGTGTGGCCATCAGTCTACTCCAGTCAATCAATGAGCAGAGACAATTCCCCGAGTGACATTTACGGAGAAGAAAGGGAGCCATTTATCACTTTAGTTTTGGGATAATAAAAGAATGACTGAATGAGCCAGTGAGAGAAAGACAGAGAGAGAGAAAGAGAGAAAAAAAAGATGAAAAGGGGATTTCAAAAGCACATGAAAGGAGCAGGAGAAATGAGCGAGGGAAGAGGGAAATGAGTGATAAAAAGGCTACTTTGTGGGGAGGACTGAGAGTGTGAAATAGAACAAGTGAGGAGCGAAGAGAAGGCAGTGAGTGAGTGACAGTGAAAAAGAGAGAGAGAGAGAGCACGAGAAAGAAGGATAAAAAAAAAAAAGCCCGGGGTACAGAAAGAAAAAAGACAGAGAGACAGAAGAGAGGGGATAGAAAAAGGGCTCTCGGCGCAGAGAGAAAACGAGGGAGAGAGAGAGAGAGAGAGGGGAGGGGGGAAGAGACAGGAATAAGAAAAAAACAAAAAAAACAGCCAGGCTCCAAGAGAAAAGGGGAGAGACAGTGGGAGACAGAGAGGCAGACGTGCTGGGTTCATTCAGGGCTATGTGCCGACTCGGAGTTCAGACCTCACACGGTCAGCATACTAAACACTGGGCCCTGTGTGCTGACCCAGATTCATGCCACTGACATACAAATCCAATTGGGGAGGGAAGGATTTCACCCCCCCCCCCCCCCCCCCCACCCGACACACACACACCATACCTCCATACCTCCCTCCCCCCCTCCAACCCCAAAGGCCCAGCTGGTCTCACAGTCACCTCATAACCCTACAACCTCGCCCCAACCCTGTAACCTCCCCACACATATGCTGGCTCCCACACAGATTTGCTCACACATGGCTTGTCTTACACATACAAATGTACACACCCAGGGCGGAGGCAAGGCGCTATACCCCGCGCACGCAGCGTTTCGAGTGATTTCATCCAAGGTCAGCTTCCTCTCTTCAGCTCAGGTGGGTTGACATTACGACTCGGCGGGGGGGGTGCCGTGCCGATTCCTGACCAGCCGCTACCCGAGGTGACCTCCACGGCTCCATCCATCAGCCACGGGCGCTCGGTTCAGGCGGAGCATATCCACCAGCCATTAGCATAACAAGCATCTTTCTCGAACATAACTCTCACTCCTCCCTCTCCCTTTTCTGTCCACCTGCTCCGATCAGTCAACGTTAACTATATTTCCCCCCCGCGTGAGGTGGCTCCCTCCATCACCTTCCGGGACCGTCGGGCTGAGGGGAGCTCAGGTAAACTGATAGACGGCCCTTACACGCCCTCCTTTTCCCCTCCCTCAATCCTTTCGCTCCTGACAGGGGCTTGATGGACAGGCGGAGAGGAGCGAGAGACCCGGCACGTGGCTGCCAGAAATGGTCCGGAGATGGAGCATCGTGAAATACACCGTTTAGCCTGGCATACATCATCTCTTTCTCAGGGACACACAAAGCAATATGTGCACACACACACACACACACACACACACACACATAAACACACATTTACACACATGCACATGCACACAGCCATCAATCCCCTGCATACAGGAAGAGATATCCGACGAAGAGAAAAATTGAATTAGGAAATATGGGCACCATGATTTGTGGGAAGGGAGTTTTTGTGGCCGGGAGAGAAATACGGCTTTGAGCGCACTTCATCTTAGCATGAGCAAAGAGGAAGAAGCGTCTGTGTTGTTTATCTAAAACCCCCGTCTTGTAACAATGGCTTGGTTTGAAATATTCATATACATGTATGACAAGATCAGGCCCATTATGTTGCTCTCTCGGTGGGGCTTCAATGAATGGACTGAATGGAAACCCATCAGTCAGTGTAAATTATGAAGACAATATACATTACATAAGCCTATAGATGGGCATAAAGAGGAGTATTATTGTAGTGCTGATATCAATCATGGCAACACACATTCTATAGTGTCATCTCTATGATAATATGCTATAGCCTATTCCAAGGATAAACCTGCCATTATCATATATCACAAAGCATGTAGCCAAAGGAAAATGCATTAGCCTATGTATAGTGTAGATCATAAGAAATTATATGACCCTTATGTTTTAGATGGATCGTTAAGTATACAAATGGTACTGATATAGCATGCAGTCATAATGAAATTTAAATCATATGTGTTCATACAATCTACCATATCATATCATAGTATATTGTATATCACGTCTTTGTGTTGGCCTATACAAAAGAACAACAACACATTCCATAGCAACGCCTAAACAGTGTATGGCCTGCATCGAATCAGAAATATATGAGGCGTATCTTTAAGTACAAATAAAAATAGCATGCTCATAGTATGCCACGGCTGTTAAGGTATACGCTAATATGGAGTAGGCTAGCCTGGGGCCGTCTTGTTGTGGTAGGGGTGAGTACTGGAGACGGAGCAGAACAGAGTAGAGCAGAGGAGGCCCTGTAGTGGCAGAGAAAGAGAGAGAGTCGACCCAGCGTGACTACCGCCTGCCTGAGTGGAGCAGCCTGCCTGCAATTAAGGTGGAATCAGGGAGAAATCTGCGCTGCCTTGATAATGAGCCTCGTCTGAATTATTAACGAGAGCTGTTCCCCCGGGACCCGGGCTCCCACTGAGCCCATCAACCCCCCCAACACACACACACACACACACACACACTCATACAGGGAGAAGGGAGAGAAATACACATACCATACTCAGAAACACTCATGTACACACACGCACACACACACACATATAACCACAATCACATTTTATACACACAGACACAGACAAGCAACAAGCATGGCGCTACACACGCAGACAGAAAATTCTAGCACCACAAAGGCTCACTCACACACACATTTTATTCACACACTGAAGTGAATGTACCAAACCATTTACAACATTTGTAATATGCACAACATTTCTCTAGGACAAAATAACTTCATCCTCCGCTATCAGAATAGACAGGCTTTTCTCTGTATTAGAATAAGCTACTTCAGCATGGCACTTGACTGAATTTGCCAATGCCAAATATCTCACTTGCAGAACCCTCTTGATAGTTGAATCATGTCCATTCAAACTATTCTACTGATCAAGTATGTACAACAATGGCCAATTGCTTAACCACAATACATTATGAAAACATAAAAAGGTATACTGAGAAATTGCATTCTGAGATATATCATATCATCATATCATTAGTCATTTTGTACAGCTGTTCTGATAACAATGTGAAATCCCGTACATTGAGAGACACATTCTGGGAATAATATTACTGTTAACATGAACTCCGTACCTCTGTTGTGATTTCATACCCTAAAAATAAAGCCTAACGGTGAGAGAATATAAGTACTGAATACAAAGACCTTTTAGTTGGACAAAAATACTTAAGTCACAGGGAAAAACCACATCCTGTTTTTATTGGTGTCCATAGAACATCACTGGAGGGTAACTAGCTGGAACTCAGCGACTCCAACTCCCGTTTTATATTGGAATGTGGTTATTGTGAATGTATGCCTATATGTATAGACTCCCAGAAAAGAAGACCTCTCTCTGTTCCCTCTCCTTTCCCCTCCCCCATTTCGTAACCCTTTTTCCTGGAAATAAAAAGAGATGTGTTCAGATGATCCAGCACTGGTGTAACACTGAAAGCCGTCCCACCTCCCATCACATCCCCATGACACCAAACTTATAAAGCCTCAGAGAAACACACCAAGTTCTGTCCCTGCAGCTGTAAAGGGTTTTGCCAAAAATCCGCGGACACTTACCAAACGGAGCCACACCTCCCAAATGAGCCAATCCCCAAAAGTCAGACAGGTTTCCAAACAAATCAGACAGCATAACAGCACCACAGACAGTCACTTCCGCCCTCAGTAGGCCCCCTCCTCTTCCAAAAATGGCTCACCCCACCCAAGAACAGAGTGTTCCTCCATGGGTGGTTTGGGGAGGCACAAGTGTGTGTGTGTGTTTGAGCCAGAGGGAATAGTGGAAACCATCACCCTAAATAGTGCAATGGGAAAAGAATAAGAATTTCACTATATGCTTCTACATTTTAGGACAAACTGAGCTGAGAAGAGCATTTAATATTCTGAAAAATGTCACCAAACGGCTGTAAAAGGCAGAGCCATGGGTAATAGGCTTGGTAAGAAATGCTTCAACAGCTGAAGTACAGTTAAGCTGAGAAGAACATCCAAATTAGTTCAACCCTGTCGAATTGGGAACTTGACGTTCTCATCCCCTCGTATTCTGCTCCAAAAGACCCAGCAGCCGAGAGGAGTCGAGCCGGGGAAAATCCAGCATTGTTATCCTATTATCTCTGAGATAATGTGAGATATGAGATTTCTTTTAGATAAGGGGAGGCATGCTGCTTAAGGCAGTCTAGATCACTGGCAGGAGACTGCTAAAGCTCAAAATCCTGACGCCATAGCTCCCTTGAGAAAGACTCCTCACCTCAATTGGCCCTCGCGCCAAAAACCACTGAGACAGAAAGAATGTGTAGAATGTCTAATGTATAGGCAGAGAGAGACAGAAAGAGAAAGAGGGAGAGATAAAAGAGAAGATAACGCCGTTGTCTGTGAGATGGAGTGATAAGAGAGAGCGAAGTAATATCAAAGGCAAAATTATATTGTTTTTCATATTACTGTCTCCTGATCGCTGTCTCCCATATTTGAATGCGTGCCCATGCTTTGGTAATTTGCATGTACATTAATCATTTTCAGTGAGAAATGAACTGCCACGGCTGCCTGAAGGCTGCTGGGGAAAGGCGGTGAGAACAGGCTTCTTGGCATCAGATACCCGGCTCAACCTGAATATACTGCCTGAACCCAACCTGGCTCTGGCTGCAGGAGCCAAGGGGAGATGTAAGGTGCTCATAATCCTACACCATAAATCTGTCCGGCGTGCATCATATGCTCTCATTTTGGGAGTGTGTGTATTTGTGTGCATGTGTGTCTGTCTCACTCTCAAATTACTCTGCTCCCCTGAGCCAAGAGAGAGGATAAAATATGAATCAGCTGAAGTCTAGGATAGTTTCCAGTCTCTCCAGACTCCCCACCCATCATCAAGCGACACAGGCACGCACACATACACACACACACACATACACACACGCACGTAAACACACACACACACAACCGCACAACAGACACATGCACGCATTCCTACACACTCTGAAAGTTTCAAGTCTCTCCACTCCATGCTAAGCTTCTGTCAAACACACTCTCTACTGCACATTTGACATTCATATCCTTCATATTTGCCAAGTGTCTCTCTACTGCAGCTGCTGGAGCCCGTGCACAGTGACAGGATTACGAGAGTCTGTCTGTCTCTTTACCTATAAATCAATTAGATAAAGTGATATGATCCAACCCTGTTCTAAATTCTACTGCCTGTGGAGACAGGGGGTTATGTTCTTTTACAGAAGATAAGACTATAAACCTACTGAAACATCTTTCTTTCTCCCCTCTTCATTCTCTCACTTACACTTTGTCTCTCCTTCTCACTGTCTCATTCGCCCACTTTTGCTTTGCCCTGAAGTCACTCTCCCTTCTCTTCCGTCTCTGTCTTGGCTTCCTTTCTATTTTTCTGAGCTCCATCTTTCTGATTTGGTTGATTTCTGTCAGGAGGGGAGCCTCCTGACCCTTTGACCTGCTGGCCCTGCACAGACTGCTACCTAAGGACACGTTATAAATAACAGCCTAGTCACTTTGGATTAGAGCATCTGAGTGACTGCCTGGCACCCACGCCGACCTGCCGCGCAATCCCCTGGCATCTGACTGCCCCAAGCCCCGGCAGAGGCCCTGCACAACAAACACACACAGGCAGAAATACACACACACATACACAGAAACAGTGCTGTACATGCAGGCAGGCAGAAACGCACAAATTCCAACCAGACTGCACTGTACTTGCAATCGTATGCACAGACACTGAAATCTAACAATATCCTAGACACACACAAACTTGAAAACATGCATCACACACACACACACACACACACATACATACAGATAAATATACAAAACACACAAAAGGCATCACAACCACCCCCACTGATGAATCTCTAAATTATTTATGTATGCAACCCATAACTACCCATGCTGACAGTCACATAATATAGCAACCCCTGGCCCATAACAAAGGCATTATCCAACCTCCTTGAAGTAAATGAAGTTCTGAGCGCCTACAGGGCAATCCCCACACCAAGGCCCCTTTAAACCCCACCATTAGAAGCATTAGGGAGTCAAGAGCTAGACTGCGCACCATTCTCTGCAGTGACATGCTGTCAGACCAATCAGTGGGCCCAAACACACACGCCTATAGAAGTAGACAGCCCCTCCCCCTGCACTAGCCCCCACAAAGACACACACACACACCACTACCCACCCTGATGCTTTGTTGCAATTGACATGTGCTTCTCCCACGCACGCAGGCCTGCACTATCTCTCTCAAACACACTAATATGCATGCACATGCACCCTTGGATGCTTGCACTCAAATATAATTGCCTATACATCATACAAACACACACGCACACAGGGTTTTGTAATTAATTACTAACTTAGATTCCTGCACATTTCATATTTATATCGGCTAGTTTGTAGAAGATTGGAAAATAAAAGCCAGCAAAGTTACCACTAATCTGCACTATATAACTAGAGTAACTACCCCCGGTGGAAAGAGTCAAAGGGTTCACAAGCACATGATTCCATGTAGCTTCCCTCCAGTAAGGAGGTGATTAAGAAGCCATGACCTCAGAATACTGCAGCCTTCCTAGAAGTCAGAAGCCATCAGGTATTTATAGGAGCTTATTGGTTCTGTCTAGGGGTACTGGCTGTCTAGCACCCATCGTCAAGCCAGAATCGCATCCTTGCCAGTAGGAGTGCTGGCGGCTTAATATACTATACACTATCTGCTTTTAGAGATTACTATCCTAGAACCATCGCATACAGGCCAGTTTTGATAAACCGTCTCTAGCTGGTCCTTTGCTTTTAGTTGTCCACCCCCCCACTCCCCCCCACCTACGCAAACTGCCAAGCCATACCATTTCATTTCATTTCATTTCATCAGCAGCTTACCAACAATTTTGCGTCTTTTATCTTTTTTTTTTTTCCTTCCCTTCCACAACAGAAAAAAAGCAGACTGTTTTACATCAAATGCATTGCTGGTGCATGATATTAATGATTGAGATGAAAATGTAGCGGGTGATGCAAGCAATCTTTTCCAACTCACAAATAATAGCGCTGTTATCAAATATAATGGCCTGATATGATTGTACAATTACATGTATGAGAGTGCATCTGTTTTGTACACAAGTGGGGAGGGAAATAATATGATTTTTGGTGGAGTGACTTTGAATGTGTGGCTTAATAGTTCATGATGACTGGTCGAACACTACTGACCTTGTCCAACTTGCCTTACAAGCTGACAGTGCCTCAGGCTCCCCGTACATACAATCCTGCTATTAATCTCTCCTAAAACAGATAATTTTCAAAGGCTTATTGTTGCACCCCTTTTATTTAATGGCTATCTTAATGAAATCATTTGCAAGTAAATTCCTTGTAATGAAGTGCAAAAACGGTCATGCCACAGTGTGCGGAAAGAAAGATTTATGGCCCCTCTATCATACTCTTGATGAAAATATTTGTGTATATGAATAAACCTTCTACAGGGCTTCATTAACTATTCAAATTCTTGCTAATTTAAATGGAACTATTATTTAACCAGGCAAGTTCACTATAAGGCGAGTTGAACACATTCTTACTTATTGCACCAGCCTAGGTGAGTAGTTGCATCAGGAGGAAGAGTTATACACGATGTACCTATGCTGTTGAGTGAACTTATTTCCATTTTCTGTATAGGTGGTTCCTGATTGTGAGCTGAACATGTGACTTCTAAGTGTATGTTTACATTACAGTTCTGTCTCTGACTGAAATCAGGTCAGCCCTGTTACTGACATTAGCTGCCTGCTTTAAACGACTTACCTAATCCCCCGTCATTACCTGGAAAGGGCCCCCGTGTCTCGCCTGTGGCCTGAAATAGCTCCGGACCTCAGACTTCCACTGTCAAACCCCCTAATTTGCAGTTTCGTAAATAGCAGACTGGGACATTGGTGCTGAAGATAAAGTGTGGCTGAACAGTTAGCTGTAGGTGTTGGTGCAACTACAGGGATAGCAAAACTAAGTCTACCTGCAGACACACCTTAGCAGAGTTCAGTTTAATGGGGCGGGCTTAAGGCATCAGTCAGGTGCTTGTGATTAAGGCTGGGGCCAACAAGGGGTTCCCAACTCTAACCCGTGACAGGGTTTGCCTTACGCAACTGCAACACAACAGGTTTTGGCAAAAACCAGATTCCACAGACGTAAATACGAACGTATTTTGTGGGACAGACTGCAAGCTCTCACATCACACAGTAAGGACACACGCCATTACTGTGGTCTTTGATTATGAAGAACATGTTATTGGATGACGTGAACGACACGCCTAGATAGGCCTGCTGCCATTTGAGTGGATGAGTGGTAATCATGTGACATTGCCGACTCAAGTTCACATTAGAGATGCTTCAATATTTCTTCCTGTAAATATTTAATGGGATAAAATGAGCAATAAGCATTTGAGTGCTGGCAAATGTGAAAAGTCGGCTCCCTTTTTGGAATCCACCCTGTTTAGTGGTCTTGCTTTGGTAAAAACCAGAGATCCTGCAACCCCAGATGTGATGTAATATGTTATCCAGGAATTGTCAGTGAAAAAACCTAGAGCACAATTTCAGAGACTGACCAGGCATCCACAAAGGCCTATCACAGCCTCTACCTCTCTGGCTTCTGAGACAGTGCCAGAGAAGTGACAGGCTTTTCAGGTGTAAATTCTGTCTGGCATTCAAGGTCTCATCTTGGAGAGGGGCAAGATCAAGACAAGCACTGCTGCCTTGCTGATTTCCCTGCCCCTTTTCGCTGTCCTGAGATGGTCATAATGAATTGGAACAAGACGAGGAGAGGAGAGGAGAGGAGAGGAGAGGAGAGGCTGATAACATGGGCAGACGTCCAGGAGGTTACTCCAGGCTCACAGCCAGACAGGCAGTGGTGGTGGAGTGTGGTCAGTTGAGAACCCCCTTCTGAATATTTACATTGTGGACAGCTGACCTGTGACCAGCTACAAGTATCCCTCTGGTGATTCTTGCATTTGTTTGGAAGAGATAAGTAGAAGACAATATGTAATGCCTATTTGCATGAAAATACACGGAACACCTTTTTCTATTTATCTGCCACATGTATTCAGAGCAGACATGGAGAGAAACCATTACAACCATTGTGTCGCCATGTGTTCTCCTGGTCTTGGCATTTCATGCACTACTACAGCGGCTGTTGCCCATCATAAGCTATAGCTCTACTCTGCAGCTGGGATGAGCAAAGCCTTGTCACACACACAGCGAGTGCCACTACTCCAGTCTATTACATTCTGCCACCAATGATCTATTAGAATGACTGACGGCAGTAATGAACTAAGACAAGATAACGCATGGCACCATTCATTCGTAACCAACACGGAATCCCACGGTGACATGCGTATGGCATGAGGGGTGAAAGAAGCCTAATGGCTTAGTGAATGGAAATGATCCTCAATATTATCACTAGACACTTTGTGTGATTAATTTGTCAAATTCCCTTCATACTGGCTCGTGTGTTTTTCACAACTCGTATTCCTTACCTTCCATCCAGCTGAGCTATTACTGTCGCCCTTATCCTTGAAATAGGGCACATAACGGACCATCCAGTCGTATATCTGTGACAGCGTGAGTCTCTTTTCGGGGGTGCTCTCAATGGCGCGGGTGATGAGATCCGCGTAGGACTGGTTGCCCCACGCGTTCCGCCGTGAGGATTTGGCTTTGCGCAACTGTCCGGTCACATCGAGCGCCGCGCCAGCCAGGCATGGGTGCGTCGCGCCTGTGGGTGCCGGGGCGCCGGCTGGATGCTTCAGTTCTCCCGGCGTTCCACCCACCAGCCCCGCTCTGCAAGCCGGGATGTCCTCCGGTTCCACCTTGATTTTGGCCAGTGGAAGACCCCCACTGACCTCATGTCCACCGGGGAAATCCTCCGGGCAAGGCATTGGCCAGGTACATGAGCGAGGCCGGCTTTGCGGCTCGAAATCCGAATCAATATCAACCTGATGAGCCTCTAATTCGTCGTCCTCCATCATCAACATTTACCCTTCAGTTGATATGGAATAAATCGATTGAAGAGAGAGGGGGAAAATACCTCCACGATTCCCGTACTGTGTTCAATACCACTTCACGCTGAAATCCGCCTCGTAACGGGGATATTAAGCATACAGTCTGATTCAATAAGTAACAATTCAACGGAGAAGCTGCTTGTGGAGATGGATCATGTTGAATGCAAGCAAAATCACAGCTTCGCGTGTAAAGATAAGAGAAGTAATAAAAGTAATAATAATATTTCGTCCATTTTACCTGGAGTAAAATGTCCGATGATGATTCAAATGCTGATTATTTGATAGTCTACATCACCTCAAGACAGTCAACCCCAAATGCATGTCAGAGTCAGTCATAGGGGCTTTTCAATCCGGTTGCAGCAACAGATGATATTTCAGATAAGGAGCATATTTGCAAGCAGTCGTCGATAAATTCCTCCAGAAGACAGCAGGAAGAATGGGAAAGGGAAAAATCACCAGGGCTGTGTAGACAGCATCCACAGAGGCGATAATGCGTGATTACCGTGAATTATTAAATCTTCCAGTCTACACGGATTAAGCTGGCAGTGGCACATTCAAGTCCATTCAGGCTGAACAGCACCCAACTGTCTGCAATTATAATGAAGAGGCGTGCGCATGTGACGAATCGATAAAATCCCAGTCCGAAAAATAAGAAAAAAAAAATAGTCCAGCAATCAAATCTCTTATCCACTTTTCACGTTGATAAAATTGGCTTTTATCACACCTCCTCCTGCTCCCCTATCCCCCCTGCCTTTTCTCACTCTCAGATCCCACACATGTTCTCATTTGCTTACAACTCGTTCCGTCGATGTGAACCGAGGATGACGCGCCGGCGCTGTAGTGGAGATGCTGCCAATTGGAGTGCGCTCACGAAATCAATACTCTCCCAACATGATTACAGCGAAATCCCGAACTCTCTCTCTCTCTCTCTCTCTCTCTCTCTCCCTCTCTCTCTCTCTCTCTCTCTCTCTGTCTCTCTCTCTCTATCTCTCTCTCTCCCGCTCCATCATCTCCATTATGAAAGGGGGGACAAAATCCAGATTCTTAATCAAAACTCTGCATAATGATCTTTCTGGCGGAGCATCACACGCCGCTGCTTTGTGTGCCAGTCTCCACATCTAATCATGATAATACAATCTGAAAACTATATAGAGAAAATTCCCGCAGAATTTCGACGAGCGTTGTCTAAGAAATATGCTGAGTGATATATCTCTGTGCGTTATAAATTGTCCAGTGCAACATGTTACTTCCGAGTGCCCTCCATTGACACCTCACGGTGCGCAAGAGGTTCACCTCTGGTGATAATATGTACAACTCAGTGAGTGTAATTTTCTATACCGATTAGACAGATTTAGTTCAGATTAAGAGAGATTAGGTAACCCCAGATTTTAATCCGGGAAGAGTGAGGTGAAATGGGGCTTTTCAGATGCCTAGGATGAAAAATCATTTCTGATCCACTCCAATCAAAGTGAGGAAAAAATAACACACTTGCACATTATCTTCTCAAATCGCATTTGCCAAGCCTCAACGCCAAACGGCCAGAAGCTGCTGGAGACACAGCCCTTGTCTGACCCATGTGCGTAATTCCGCAGACTGCTACACTGACCGAGGGGATTCCACCCACTCTGCCGCCCCCCCTCCTCCCGCGCCTAAACTGACAGCTAGGCGGGCGCACAGGTCCAGGTGCTCTAATGCCATTGGCTGTAATCTCCTGTATAAATCTGCTCGATTTTCTCTAGAAAGTTGGGTTTGCAGCCTGATACTGTACCTAACCTTTTAACCTTTATTCATCCAGGGAAGATTTGCTGAGCTCGCATGCTGTTTTTCAGCAGCACTCTGCTTCACATTTATACAGTTACTCATATAGAGTCACACCTGGTACCCCGACGGTGGTTGCTGAGGGGTACTAGGGTGATTTGACCAGTGCCCTCCAAGTCACAAATCTGCTTCACACACACACACACACACACACACACACACACATATACCAGCCACCAAGTCTGATCCGATGTTTGTAATCTGGCCATTCAATACACTGGCCAACCTAGTTACAATTATGTAAGAACATGTAACAACCACAACATCATTTTAACAGCCCATGAGTAATCAGTATGACCTCTTATGTGGGCATGTTGGTATGACTGCATTGCAGTCAAAGTACACAACAGCTGAATATTAAATTGTCCCTCAAAATGGGGGCCTATATTATCCCAGAGTCTGGAATTCCAAACGTAGTAACTTATCATAAGTGAGGATTTTGGTCACAGATGGTATTCTGGAGCAATACACTTCAGTTATGGCTCAGGCCGTGTACTAACTTAAAAAATAACACGCCCTCATATCTTTTGAGTGACACATGCACTGTTCATAACCAGACATATACTCACCAAAACAACCTCCTATGCAGTATGGTGGCTGAGATTGTCTGGAGGACCCCACCCTTTGTTCACAGAATACACCGACTGAGCCACTTAAAAGTTGCACAACATGGCCACTGAGTGCACTCAGACGTGAGTGATGTTGAGAGCCATGTTGAGAAATTTGTGTCAAAAATAGCACATGCATTTAAATGCGGGAAGATGCGTCATAGTGTGTCATGGAATGACTAAATGCTCAACATCAGTGTAATCACATGGCTAAAAGGCCATGTTGCTAATGGTGGTTTGTTTCTGTCAAACGTTAGTGTTTCCAAAACACTATTGGGCCTGATTTATGGCAATTGATTTCTTCTTTTTTCATAATCACCTGGCCACTTTCAGAAATTCTAAGAGTCAGAAATAAACCACATTGCTGGAGAGATTGTGACAACACTTTCATGGCCAGCTCTTACAGGAAAACCAACTTCTAACGCAAGGTGATACGTATGGTGGTTGCTTATGCTCTACCTATGCTTTTATTGTAAAGGCCAAATTAATGTGTATTTCTACTCAAGTAGAGTGTCTTTCATTTCAGCATACGAGTGGGGAGTATACAAGTAACAATCCTGAGTGCCGGAGTTTTGGCAACATTTGAGTACACTTGCATAGAGAAAGAAAAAGTTGTAAGTTGTAAACAATGAGACAGCTGACCCATTCCAGAGGCTCACTGCAGGACCCCATCTCAAGAGGAAGAAGAATTAGAGGAAGAGGAGAGGAGACAGACAGACAGACAGACAGGAGGAAGGCCCTGGCAGCAAGAGTGAAAAGACTATGTATTCGGGCCCCTCAAGGCCAACTGCTACGCTGTCCCCATACCAGACATTCCAGAGGCAGCAGGGCTGGCTTCAGGCTCTCTGTGGCTGATCCCGGAACAGTGTGTTCTGCACAGCAGCAATCACTTCAGCCAGCCACAAGCAAGGCAGAGCACCGCAGCAACAACAAGGCAGAGCTTTGTGCCTGTCAATTGGCACCCTCAAAAAGCACTCCGGAATTTCATTCACATAACGAAAGGAATGCAATTTTTCCGCCCACTTCTGCAAGGCCCACCCTCATTTCGTTGGCCCAACCACTTGAGCCATCCCCGGCAACCAAAGTGTTGCGCAAGTTCTCTCCATTCTCTCCGTTCTCTCCAGTGGGACTGGGATGAGGGGAAGCTGGTGGAGCCACAAGGACACCCTTGGGAGATCGATGCCTGTCTGGGAAAACACCACCCCTCCAGTTCTGCTCCCCTCCCAGCAACCAACCCACACTCTCTAACAAGCATATGGGCTCCCAATGACACAGGAAGGAGAGGGCTCCAATCCAAGTATCGGGAATGTTCCTGAGTAGGCGAGGCCGGATTTCACCCCTCCGTGGCATTGGCCCAATTTAGGCTGACTTAAAGACTTCCTGCCCCGGGCAAGAGCCAGCTTATTGTGGCATAGATCTTGGCACCGACTCTGCCAAGTATGAACATAATGTTCAGAGACACCAAAGACAATTGGTGCCAAGAGTTTTAATTAAGACTGTTGTGGAATGGAAAGTAAAGACACGTGCAGGTAATAGCTTCTCTGCATCATTTCAGAGGTCTAACAAAACAGGTTTAACTAGCACTATCTAGCTCAGCCTATTAATTATATTTACCAGTTAAAGACCCGGAACAATAAAATGGCTTAAAGAGGAACATAAGTGGTACTGTTTTCATTGCCATAAGTGCAGCAAACCTAATTGTCCTCTAATGAGTTTAGATGTTTAGTTTAATGATTATGATTGAAGGGGACGCGTGGACAGTGCAACTACTGTATGTTGGTTGTTGCATTGCAATAACACACTGCAAATCAAGGTGTGTGTACTCTACACATAGGTAGCCTACATGACATACCACATAGTAGCACAATCCTATTGTACTATACCTAGTCTGCTTCAATAGGTGTCATTACCTTTGGAATCACTAGTTGGCTTTTTTAAAACGTGATAACAGACATGTCATAAATGTGTTTGTAATGGATCAGCTTACAAGCATAAAGCAGATTGTAATGATACCATATGACCCCATGCTCAACAGAATTTGCATAGTAACTTAATCTTCCAACAATACCACAGATGATGAAAAGTCAATCTCTTTGATGAACGCTAGCTTACTGTACCCTCTAGAGACTACATTCATAGACTTATAAAGTTTTAGTGGGCACTCATATCTCCATTTCTTCAAATAAACCAAGCAACACATCACTTGGCCTCCAGCAATGAGTTAAATCGCTCACTTGCGCAAGCCATTGGTTGGCTACATCCACAATAGCTGAGTAGGCCTGATGCCAAGACACTGATTAGCCCAGCTCTGCCTCTGTTCTCCAGGCAGTATGGAGTAGAGGTGCAGTGGGAGTCCAGCTCATCACCAAAGAGCACTGTGCTAAACACAAGTTTAAGTGGAAAAAAGCCAGCAGACTGTAGTGTATCCATGCTGGACATATAAAGCCTTGGGCAAGGAGGCATCTGCCTCTTTAATACATAATTCACTTAGAGCTGAAACATCATGCTTTAGTCCTAAGGGCCAGAAGTCTGCTTCTGGTGGTTAGAAGAACATAAAAACTGTCTCCATCAGATAATCTGGTCTCACTGATGGTCAACTTGTAGTGTACTATGTAGGAAACTGTAAAATTAAGTTCAATTTCAACACGGAACAGATTTGCCTTCAAGCCAACACGCAAATTAATAGAATGCCATTGAAATGTACGTTATGTACATTGAATGTACAAAGGGTGGCTTTCAAGGTGCACCTATGTTGGAAGCAACAGTCATCTCCTCACCTTTCTGCCCCAGCGAGCTTGTCCTCATCAGCCTTGATATGCAGGTAGGTCAATGCATAGAGACAGCCATCTGCCCTCAAGCTCTCCCTTTAGACATGCACAGGGTCACTTTACATTGCAATCCCTGCAAATGCATCTCCCTGCAGGGGTATTATTAGAAGCACTCATGACTTATTGCGCATTATTATCATAACTGAAGGATGTGCATTAGTTACTTCAGTCTCCACAGTAGACTGGCCATAATGATGACACACTAGTGTAAAGGCCATTTTGGAATTCAGTATGAACAGTGAAGAACTTGAGGCGGCTGTGTGCTTTCATGTGTAATAGTCCCAGCTCAGGTTGCCATGAAAGAGGCACTAATGGGTTAATAGTAGAAATGAGAAGGGAAGAGAGGGAAAATCAATGCTTTTGTTCAGGGGAAGAAAGGAAGGCTTTCACAGGTCTATGTATCATTAAGCAATTGAGAAAGCTAATTAGAGTGGGGGGAAGAGATGTGCAGATCTCGCAGCTAATTATTTCCATGGCAACCACAGCTCATGTGTAGATGCTCTGAGGTGGCAATTCAGCTGGCGCAAACCAGACAGCCTGACTTACAAAAAGAGCAAGGGAGACCCCTAGTGGAATATAATGGACTTGGACACTCATGAGTACCCTCATCTGATCAATGCAAAAGAGGACATAAATGAAAATCAAACGTTTTTTAATAAACTGTATAAAAAAAATTAAACAGTATAAAAATTAAACAGTATAAAAAAATAAAGCATACAATATTAGTTCATTAGAAAATAAACTGTCAGTGTGCATGATGCATCACTGTGGGAACAGCTGTCATTGCTGTCTCATTTTGTGTTTTGGGTGTTATTCCTTGCTAAAGACTACGAAACTGTCATAGCTATCAAACCTCAAGGAGGAATAACAAATCAACAAAAATAGCAAATAGTCATCAAAAGTCAGAGGATATTTTAACCTTATTTAGGAACTTCAAATTCAAAGATCTAAGATTCTTGCAAGATGCAAGATTCTTGTTTTTCTTGATTTTGGGGACTGCTGTTGTTGCTTCCATAAACATAAAGGACATCACTTCCTGTGTGGCACAGTATTTTTCCCGGGAAAGAGGAACCCCCTCTCATATAAGTTTAGTACAGCAAATGTAAACGCTGAATCACTATTGTACTGTATGTTAACAATTGGTGATAAAGAGGAGCAAAATGGACATTTATAATATGAAAAAGTTGTGGATTCTTACTTGAAAACTTCTAAGGTCCAACTTTGGTGGAAATGCAGTGATATTTTATAGTGACACACACTAGTGACATTTTCTAATTCGCATAACAAAATGACCAGAGTGTAAGTCTCAGGTAGGGTTGGGCGATAGGACGAATATATCGGCTATCGGCGATTGGCTGAGTCCATCGCCGGTTGATTTTTTTTGGGCGATTTTTGTCATTTTATTTTGCTAATTTAATGGTCTAACTTAATGGTAAATAATTAACCTGTAAAGCGCAATTCAAAGCGTGTGCGAATAGGAACTGGCTGTTGGAGTTGGGCGCCGTTATCCCCGTATTTAAAATCACGTCTCCACCCTCTCTATGACAGTTGCCTTTTCACTCCGCCTTCCAGAGTGGCGTTTAGTATAACCATAAACATAAACACATTTGATTTCCGACGTGATCCGAAGAACCAGTTAGCTATAACATAAATATATGCATGTGTGTGACCTCACCGTCACACACATTCCAGTGGCGACCGGAGCAGAGAGTATGAAGTTAGCAGTATAGCTGTGAATGTAGCAGTGCAATGTGTGTGTCGCTGCCCGATCTCACAGCGACAGAGTCAACTTCTAGCCCGTGATGCTAATTTTCGCTATGTTCAACTCAGATTGGGCAGCGACAAACCCATTTCAGATCCAGTTTTTAAGTCGCTAACACTTTAGCATAATCAAATGGGATTTGGCACTATTAGCGTTGCAGCTAGCGGACTTTTAGATCGCTAACGTTTTTAGCATAAGTCAATGGAGTTGAACATAGCGAAAATTAGCATCACGGCTAGCGGACATTTTCTCTAGTTAGCTAACGTTACATACTAGAAGTTGACTGTCGCTGTGAGATGTGCGCGACTCACATCTACGGTTGACTCAGATCGGGCAGCGACAGTGTGTACAATTTAGTTTAGTTTAGTTTTTGATTAAAGTGAAGGGGGTTAGCCCCGAAGTTAGCGACAATGGCTAACCTGACCAAGCTCACTTAAGGTGGACCAGCTATTCTCATTGTAGTGACAATCTCAGCCGCTCTGACATCCGGTGAATATATCGGCAATCGCCGGTTGTTGGGCTGACGGTGGCCGGTAGGAAAATTTTGACATATCGCCCAACCCTAGTCTCAGGTCAAAATTGTATTGTATTTCCATGAGAACATTGAAAAAATTTGCTTCAGTACCAAGACAGCTAACTTGCTGAGCTCAGGTTGGAATCAGTCTGATGGAAAAAACAAAAACACACAAACAAGAGAGGTCTAATTTGTCCATGATAGTCAGAGGAGACTCAACTCCCCCCCCCCAAACAATGTCAATCAATGTCTCTGCTTGCTGGGGTCAATCTTCTCCAGATGAACCAGGGGTTTGAGCTGCTCAGCAAAGCTGCGCATGTCCTCGGACACAGTGTCCTGGCCGGCAGGAGCTAACACACTCAGCTCCACCAAGTAGGATAGTGATAGACGCTCAGTGTTCTCCGTGTTCCCCGGTACCAGGATGCGCGACAGCTTGCTGACCACTACTTTCATTGCGCCTTTACGGAAAATGTGTCCGTTGGCCACAAACTCATGGTCCATGCGGAAGCCCATCTCATTAAGGAACTCTGGCAGGCTGTGTGAGGCAGCCACATCCACACAGTTGCGCACCAAGGCGTGGCGACTCTTGTCTCCCACTTCAGGTTGGCCCAGGTAGCGCAGATGCCATGGAGCCGTGGGGTGGGAGAGGGAGCGCCGGGCACGCAGAATGAAAGGGTTTCCTTGTTGGCCTTTCAGAAGGTACACCAGCTCGTGATCCATAAAGGTCTCGGGTTCCATGTTGTCACATAGACCTCGGAGGCGATGCAAGAGGCTGTCGAGGGCCTGGTCTAACACGCTGCCTGAAATGAGAAAGGGTAGAGAAACATTGCAGAAACAGGGATACATGTGCCATGGAGTGCAGAGAGTATGCAAGTTTTCATTCCAACCAAACATTACACCAGGTGATGTCATGGATTAGTTGCCCCTCTTTGGTTGAAGGTGTGCTAATCAGTGAAATCCGCAGGTGTAGTCTTTGGTTGGAATGAAAACCTGCTCTTTCTCGGCCCTCCATGGTTACCTATCCCTGACGTAGAACATCAGTATCAAAACACTGATATTCTACTGAGACGATTAATCTTCTTTCTTTTGTTGTGGACATTTGTGACTTACCTTGCAACAGATACTCCATCATGTTTATTGTACCCCCAGTGACAGGCATTACAGTAACAGGTGGAGCCTCCATCTTTCGTCAGACACAAAAACACGTTCTTGTATTTGAATCTGAGGGTCAAAAATCGTATCATGTCAGTTTCTTACATGCACTGTCCCTGCTACATGTTTGCCAACTTAAACAAGTATAACTACTGCGTGGCTAAAGTAAGCAAGCTAACATCAATGCCCATAATGTAACCGTAGCTAACTGATCTCCTCGCAAAATAAACATGTTGTTGAGGGGCACTGACAAGCATAAAAGGTAGCTGGTCACTTACTTATGAAAAGCGACTATTCTGTCGTGTCCTCTTTCGGTAGAGGCTCCTCGCTGTAGGCCCCACGGGTCTGCTCAAATCATGGCTAGGTAGCCTAGCTAGCTAATAAACAATGCAGCAGCTAGCTAACATTAGCTAGTTAACCTTAGTGTTAGCTGTACTCGAGTTGACGTGGTTGGCTTTTTGCTTGAATGGGATGGCTTAAATCCACCTAACAACATGCAGTGCCGTTTAAAAAGAGCAAAATGGCTCAGTAAATTGCAGTTAGCTGACCTCTTTAGCCTTGCTGCTCTACAAACCGGTACCAAGCCAGGCAGAATGAAAACCAGGACTTCCGGTCAGAATTTTCAAAATAAACTCCTTTTTGACGAACACGTTGCAAAGTACCAAATTGAAAATAAAGAATATATTTAAGAAGCGATGAGTTGTAAATGAAAACGCATTTGTTCTCCCCAAATGTCCTTTTCGCAGCATATATTCATGGACATAGCCTATAAGATGTCATAGGCTCCCTGTAATTTACCTTCTTTTAGAGCTTTTAATTTACAATATCCACCGTCACACACTGTCCATGTTGTACTCTGGTCATCTGACTGCTAGATGGCGCTGTTGTTAATACTGTTGGACGACAAGTCGAGTCAAGTCATCAAATAAGCATATCCGCACTTTAGCAGCAGTACAAGACTATGCGAGTACTGTAGTACACTATGCTAATTTTAACCAAACAAGTCTATCTTATGGTAGATCAGTTATATACCCGTGTGGAGCTTTAGGGAGAGAGGGAAATGTGCGTTTTTAGGTGTGGTCCAAAGTAAAAGACAAGTAAGCCCATAAGGTTATGACAGCAGGTGATCATATTATGACTGATAGATTTACCAACCAGAGCTGAAATTTATCAGCATTCGACCATGGTGGTGTAGGTAAGTTTTATTATGCTGCTAGCTGAGAAGATGAGGTTTCACCACACACAAACATTAGCACAGGAACAGGAATCCCTCCATATTTCTTTGTTCAGCCATGGTAGCTACTCATGCCAACCCAGTTCTTCTATTCATTCCAAACAAACCGCTGTTGCTGCTTCCATAAACATAAAACTTATCACTCCTTTGTGCCAGGGGAGTTTTCCCTGGAAACTGCTAACCGCACCTATGTATTTAGAACAGCGAAAGTAAAAGCTTTCATGACCTGGGTTTGTAGACCTTTGAATACAATTGTTAAACATGGCAGAGAATATGCATTTGAAAAACGTTTAATAAATGTAATTCAACAGAGTTTTGGAAAGAGAAGCCATGCTTGGCTGTCTGATCTTTTTATCCTGGTTTTTGGCATCTACTCCACCAGTCCCTCCCTTGGGACATGTAACAAAAGCAAATATCCCGTCATCTTACAAACCTGTTCAACAATTATAACTGTTGTTTGTCTAAAAACCCAGTTCCTGGAAAACCTTATTTGTTAATTGTGTACACAGTAGCGGTTTGTCTAATTGCATGTGTGAAGTAGGTGTAGTTCACTGTTCTAAACAGAGGAAATGGATATTAGTAGCCTACCTCTACAATAGAAACTGAAAAGGTACATGGCTGCTACCAATATAAACAACAAAGGAAACTGTTGGCTTAGATTAGGTCCTTCAGTTCAATTGGCAGCAGGTGCATCAGTTAAAAATTTCCTCTCAAGTGTCATTTCGGTGATTTTGGTTGTATTTGGATCCTATCTTTTTTTTTTTGGCCATGGCGAAAATTTATAGGATTTTTGGATCCGGTTTGCTAATCATTCTGTCCTTAAAATGGGTGAACAAATGCAAATAGAAATGACATATGACAAAGGACTCTATTTTCCTGATGGTGCATGGTGTATGACAGGACTTTGCACCGGTGAAGTGGCATTTTCGTCCAGTAATATAGAATATGATAAGTTATTTATAACTCTACAAGCCTTAGTTATTTTGACTATATTACCCTATCAACATTTGGCATGTTATTGCTATATCAGTTCCTGATTAAATATTTTTTCTTCTTTTTCACAATGCTGTTACAGTTTCTTGTGCATTTAATTTACCGTAAAAACAAATCATTTGGTAAACCATTTAACAGTTTATTGTTTGTTTGTCAGCAGGATTACAGAAAAACTACTGGCCCGATTTTCATGAAACTTCGTGGAAGGGTGTAGCATGGGCCAAAGAAGAACCCATTAAACTTTGGAGCGGATCTAGATCCGACTCACGAACAAGCAATAATAGCACGAACCTTGGCGGAGGTCTGCGCTCTCCGAGTGCCCTTCTAGTCTTACTCATGATCTCTTTGAGAAAAATGGTCATGTACGCTTTTTTAACTCTGATACTGCTTGGAGGTTCTCTGAGGCTTTCCTGTCGAGTACTTCCTCTCCCTCTGTGATCACAAACTTTTTTGATACAGAGGAGTTAGTAAATGTCTTCAACAGCACCTGGCCATCTATTCTCGGTGACATTGCACCTTATATAATCAGAAAGCTTAAACCTAAAAATCTTTACCCTGGCTTAACGGGCATACTTGTTCCCTAAAGAGAGAATGCAGAAAAGCTGAGCGGAAATGGAAAGCAAATAAATTACAAGTTTTTTCCATGATATCCTAACTAACCTGATGAGGGAATACCAAGAACCAGTTAAAAATGCAAGAGCCAAATATTTTTCTCATCTGATCTCCAAAAACTTCATAACTCGAGAGTATTATTATGTGTTATTAACTCTGTTGTTGCCCCTCGTTCTCCGGCTTAACTCTTAAAGCGTTGCCTGAGAAATGTGAGGAATTCTTGTCTTTCTTTTTAAATAATGTTGAGTATATCAGACATCAGATCATCCCACCAAACCAAAATCTAGAGATCTCTCCTGAAATCCCTGCTGTGCTTGATTATCCAGATCAAATTTATTTTATGGATTTAATAGAGCTAATCTCTCACATGAAGTCCACTACTTGCATGCTTGATGTTGTTCCCACCAAATTCCTGAAGGAGGTCCTCAATGTAATTGGTCCATTCATCCTCTCCTTTATTAATAGCTCATTGGCCTCTGGCGTTTTCCCCTCCTGTTTTAAGTAGCCTGTAGTAGAACTACTCCTCACAAAAAAAAAAATTAGACACACCCATATCCAAGTTGCCATTCCTATCTAAGGTCTTAGAAAAAATAGGCGCAAATCAACTGATTTCACATCTGACTGAAAATAACGTTCTAGATATATTTCAATCAGGCTTTAGATCATCTCACAGCACTGAAACCGCTCTTATAAAGATGGCAAATGACCTCTTGTTAACAGCAGACAGGCAACTGCTCATTCTTAGTTCTACTAGATCTCACTGCAGCTTTTGACACCGTGGACCACACTATCTTACTAGGCCGTCTGCATGATTGGGTCGGTGTCACTGGGCCTGCACTCGACTGGTTCAGATCGTACCTTTTAAATCGAACCTTCTCCGTTAGGATAGGTACTTCCTCCTCCTCATCTGCAAACATTACCTGTGGTGTGCCCCAGGGTTCCATTTTAGGTCTGATTCTTTTCAGTTTATATATACTCACAGTTGGCTACATAATCCGAAGTATGATGTATCCTTCCACTGGTACACAGATGATACACAATTATATCTGCCGGTGAAACCAAATGACCCTGCTGGCCTCGTCTCTCTCAACCACTGTCTGGCTGATATTAAGTGCTGGATGGCTCAAAACTTTTTGCAGCTCAATGAGAGCAAGTCTGAGGTTGTTTTGTTTGGGCCATCGCACTCCGTCAGCAAAATTCAGAATGACCTACTGTAGGTTGTCTATCCTCCAATGAAAAGCCTTATACCCATGCCCACCCTTGGTGTTCTGTTTTGAGGCTCATGTTAAAAAAGTTGTTCAGTCATGTTGTCTTCAATTGAGAAATACTGTATATCCAAAATCAGGTTGCTTTCATCCACTACAGACCTGGAAAAGGTAATCCACACTTTTATTTCTTCTAGACTGGACTATTGTAACTCTCTTTACTCTTTACTCTGGCATCAGCCATAAAGCTCTCTCCCGTTTTACAATTGGCTCAATATGCAGCAGGCTTTTAACAGGTACCAAGAGGAGAGACCACATCAGCTCAATTTTAGCCTCCCTGGCTTCCTATAGAATTCATAATTGATTTTAAGATTTTACTCATCACCTACAAAGCAGTCAATGGTCTGGCCCTAGCCTATATTTCTGAGCTTTTAACCCCCTACATTCAGGTGTGTACACTTAGGTCGGCTAATAAGGCTCTTCTTTCGGTATACCTCCCGACTTGTCTCAAAGGGAGACCGGGCATTTGCAGTGAGGGCCCCCAAACTTTGGAATGAATGACCTCTATTAGGCATGAGACAAAATATTGTTGTATTGAATTTCGCAATACAAAATAACATATAAATATGCCCGTGTATTGTGTATTGCGTGATTAAATTAACATATTTTATGACATACTGGACAAATATGTAGGCTACTTGTGGTAGATTTATCAGCAGTTACTCATTTTAAAGGATAAGGCTGGTGTTTTTTAATGCATTTCTTACCGTCAACAAATCCTATGAAAATAACAAAATCAGGATGCACCGGGCCAGCCGATTTTTTCCTCAAACAAGTTAATAAGCCGGCTGTAAACACATTTGCAATCTCGGGAAAGTAGTTCTGTAGCACCGAAAATAGTCCCCGGCGTAATGAAGAAGAATTTGTTCCCATTTGAATTTGATTTGGTAATAACTACAATAGCCTGACATTTCGTGGTAACAGTTAGCGATTTTTAAAATAGATACTACGTCTTTGTGAGCTGTATTTAAAGGTTTTTAGCTTACAATTGGAGCCAATTACTTCCGGGTTGACGGCTAAAAACGGTATGTGGGGAGTCGGAAAGTAACAGGAGTAGAGCAAACGCATTGTTGATTTTGTTATTTTCATAGGATTTGTTGACGGTAAGAAATGCATTAAAAAACACCAGCGTTATCCTTTAAACAAAGGGTGGCACTATTCTGCTTTGCATAAATGGTCTTTCACTCTGCCTCCATCTCAATTTACTTTGATGAGCTGAGATCCAGGTGCCAGCATGGCTAGTGAATCTCGGCTGGAGATTGAGGACGCACCGGGTCAGTTCAAGTGACTAGTCTGGCAGTTTTTTTGTTTTCCTGTTACGTATGAAAATGAGTCAAAGATCGTGCACAAAAACAAACCGTTTGCAAGATTTGTAAAGCTGCGCTTCCATACACCAGCAGCAACATTACATCTATGATAGCGCATTTACGTTGCTGCCACAAGGACAAGTTAGCTGAAAATAAAACGGCTAAAACTCCTGAGCTAGGTACTCGACCGAAAGGACGGGGCACGTTCAACTGCCCCAAAACGTAGCAAACAGGAAGTAACGGAAGGAAACGGTAGTGCGTTGAACGCAAGGAGGTTTTATGAGCAAACATATCATTCAACTGGAAAACGTTACTTCCTGTTTGCTACGTTTTGCTATGTTTTGGGGCAAATGAACATGCGCCAGATGACTTTGCAGCAGTCTTTCCGCCATGAATTTCCCTCGTCATCCCCCTGAGCACAGGAGATCACCAAATACTGCAGTGGTTTGATTTCATGTTACTCTAATTTTCTTAAAGAAAAATATGACACTGGTCTAGAAAGTAATTAAGCATCTCTACATTTTATTTTTCTTTAATGCATTGATAGTGCAGTGGTTCACATTCTCATTTTCTTAAAGAAAAATATTACAGTGGTACAGCAGAAAGTAAACTAAGCATGCACTGTAAGAGGAAAAATTATCAAAATGTTATTTTTGTTTAATATAATGATACTGTAGCTGTATGATTTAATATGAAATAATATATATATTAAAAATGCGGACTTAGTGTGTTATATTTTGTGTGAATATCGTATTGTGTGAATATCGTATCGTGAAACTTATCGATACAACCCACATATTGTATCGTGGGTTGAGTGTATCGTCTCATGCCTAACCTCTATTCATAAGATCAATCAAGTCACTCTCAACTTTTAATTCCGTTCTCTATAATTTATCATCAATATCATTTCTCTATAAATTTGCTTTTACTTGATCTTATTGATTTTATTTTATTTTTACTGTGCTTACAGTTCTCATTTCTTTTATTTACTTATGTTTTATTACCACTGTTTTCTTCTTTTACTTTTTCCTCCTTTAATGTTCTTACAGTACTGTTTTTTTTTATCGCCGCTGTATCGTTTTATTGCTGCTGTATCATCTTGTTTGATTTTAGGCTGGTCTGTAAAGCACTGTGTTAACCATTTTTTAGAAAAGTGCTATATAAATAAAGTTTTTATTACATTGCCTGTAGCGTGTACACAAATACCAAATATGCCTAACCACATAGTGTGGTCAGGCATAAGTGCTAGTGCACTTATAAGGAAGATCACCTTCTGCTGTGTGCAGAGCTTTTCGAATACACTGTTGAGAAAGCGTGAAGATGATTCTACATGTAATACGAATGGAATTTACTGAAACTGTTAAGAAAGCAACACAGTTTCCGCTGGATCACTTGTTTGCACTACTTTGTTTAGCATTTGTTATCTTTAAGTTAACTGTTCTGATCATCAAAAGAAGGGAATTGCTTAGGAATCTTGAACCTTTTCCAGGACCACCAGGACACTGGCTTCTTGGACATGTTAACCAGGTAATTAAATTACAAACATGCAATAATGTGGTAGCAAATGCAACATGATGAATTTCATTGCAAATGCCTGCAGCACTTAATTTTACAGTATTTCTTCATTCAAGTAGTGTGTGGAGAGGGAAGATAGAGGGAAATTATAAATCGTGCATAAAGAGTTGAGAGGTACAGTTAAAGTTTTCAATGGTAAATAAGTTTTCTCTTTTCTCTGGCAGTTGAAACAAGATGGGCAAGATTTTAACAATTTGCTGAGATGGGGAGAGCAATACCCTTTGGCTTTTCCATTGTGGTTGGGTCCTTTTGTTTCATTCCTCAACATTCACCACCCAGATTATGTGAAAACGATACTGGCATCAACAGGTGTGTGTGTGTGAGTGTGAGTGTGTGTGCGATTATTTTGAGCCTCTGTGATACACTACCTATTATATCAATTCAGACAATGTTTCACATTAAACACATTATGCATATTTGTATAACCAAAGGCAATTCTGCAACCATTTTTTGTTTCTCAACAGAGCCAAAAGATGAGTTTGCATATAAATTTCTTGTACCATGGATTGGTAAGAATGCATGCCGTTTTCATACTATATATATGTACACAACCTATTAGGGAGTTGCTTATTTAAACCTCTCTCTGTATGGGAGAACAACTGTAATGTGTATATATACTGAATATATGTACACATAGGTATATTTTTTCTCTTTAGGAGACGGTTTGCTGGTGTCAAAAGGCCAGAAGTGGTTTCGCAACAGAAGGCTCCTGACCCCAGGTTTCCATTACCGTGTTTTGAAGCCATATGTAAAACTGACGTCAGATTCTACAAAAGCTATGTTGGTATGTCCATGGCAATATACTGTATGTTGTTATACAGTTTATAATAATAATAGTTAGTAGTATTAGTATTAGTATTAATTACAAGACATAATGGTATATAAAAAATTGATGAAATTATAATTACAGGCTAACTACATGTATTTGTGAACAGAGTTGGTTGAGTAAATCAGTGGGTGGGGGTAGAGACATTTGTGGGAATTTGTTTTGTCCAGCTCCTGCAGAGAGATCACTTCTGTTTTCCCACTATTTCCAGGACAAATGGGAGGGTCATGCAAAAACCAATGTGTCATTTGAATTATTTGAATACGTGAGCTTCATGTCACTGGACAGCATCATGCAGTGTGCCTTCAGCTACAACAGCAACTGTCAAAATGAGGGGTTAGTCATTATTGTTATGGGACGATTATTCCATAGTTCCTAATTTAAATTGTATTTTATCTCTGAAGTTGTTTATTGCTTCACCTGTGTAAATTGTAAGTGCAGGGAATTTAGCTTTTAAATTTAATTAAGTTATCTTTTCATTTCAGTGGAACAAGTGCATACATCAAAGCAGTTTATGAGCTCAGTTATCTGACTTTTCTGCGGTTCAGGACCTTTCTGTATCACAGCGATATCATTTTCCACCTCAGCCCACATGGCTTCAGATATAGGAAGGCATTAAGGGTGGCTCACAGTCATACAGGTAAATCTCAGTGATGCTGGATCTGATCACTTTAAGTTACAGTGTGCTGTAAACCTATGATTGACATATATTACACTATCTGTTACGTCACTATAGTGAGCCTGTAATAATCATGTATCTAATACTCTTCCATGATGCGTTGTTTGGTAGAGGAAGTCATACGAAAGAGGAAAGAAGCGCTAAAGGAAGAGGAGGAGCTGGACCAAATACAAGCCAAGAGAAACTTGGACTTTCTGGACATCCTTCTCTGCGCAAGGGTATGTTATGTCATCACAACCCCAAACCATTCCACAATATTATTGACATTCAACGAATGTAATTATAGAAGTGAGGAACCACTCTGCATTATGACATTGTCTATTCAGTCATAAGCATAATATTTTTCCCACGGCACAGCCGAGGGCATCAGAAGCCAAATTCAGGTCAACCAGTCAGTCAGTCAGTCATTCAGTCAGTCAGGTAATACTAACCCTATACCCTTTTTACACCAAAATTAGCGTGTATATGCAGGTTTTTTAAACGCGGGTAAACCCGCTAAAAATAGGCGATTGACTCCTTTCACATTGCCAGTAGACGAGTTTGCCTTTCTGTTTTTTTTCTGGTGTGTCACCTTCAACGTCACGAACGCACCGGAAAACAGGGATAGCAAACAGTAGAAAGCAGCATGGAGGCCAGTGACTAATGTTACGGTGGTTACTTTTTTATATCTTTTACTTCAGTCTCTCTTTCAAACTCAACGCCGACTGAACCAAAAGCCAGATGTTAGTGGGTGTTAGTGGGTTTTTTGTCCAGTGTGAAAGGGGCTCTAGAGCACCTATGGGCTAAATGCCACTACACTGCAACTAAATACGGTTGTCACTCCTCATTGGAGTGCTTAATCCTGTTAAGTTCACACAGTTTGGTTTTTAAGGAGAGAACCGCATTCTACAACCGAACTCACTACCTGAAAATTCAGGTATTGACTACTGGATTTCAGACCGGATTCGGTTAGTTCGAGTAGTGTGTACCAGAACCGGACTGCACAACTGGTTGTTACGTGACGTAAGGCACAACACTCTGTACGTTACATAACATCATCATTGTTATTTTGAAAGAGACGGAGATAAGTGTTGTGAGACATTCTCAAATTTTCTATCCAATCTGTTTCCTTAATTGTGCAGTTGTTCCTACCAGTTCTGCGGCCCTCGGTGCAAACTAGTAAAATAAATCCTCCCCCCCTTTCTCGACTCTCCTCCCTCCCTTTCTCTGACTCTCCTCCCTCCCTTTCTCAACTCTCCTCCGTCCCTCTCTCTAACTCTCCTCCCTTTCACTGACTATCCTCCCTTTCTCAACTCTCCTCCCTCCCTTTCTCTGACTCTCCTCCCTCCCTTTCTTGACTCTCCTCCCTTTCTCTGACTCTCCTCCCTCCCTTTCTTGACTCTCCTCCCTCCCTTTCTCAACTCTCCTCCCTCCCTTTCTCTGACTCTCCTCCCTTTCTCGACTCTCCTCCCTCCTTTTCTCTGACTCTCCTCCCTTTCTCTGACTCTCCTCCCTCCCTTTCTTGACTCTCCTCCCTCCCTTTCTCTGACTCTCCTCCCTCCCTTTCTTGACTCTCCTCCCTCCCTTTCTTGACTCTCCTCCCTTTCTCGGACTCTCCTCCCTCCCTTTCTCGACACTCCTCCCTTCCTTTCTCTGACTCCTCCGTCCCTTTCCCTGACTCCTCCCTCCCTTTCTCTGACTCCTCCCTCCCTTTCTCTGACTCTCCTCCCTTTCGCTGACTCTCCCCCCTCCCTTCCTCGACTCTTCTCCCTCCCTTTCTCTGACTCTCCTCCCTTTCGCTGACTCTCCCCCCTCCCTTCCTCGACTCTACTCCCTCCCTTTCTCTGACTCTCCTCCCTTTCGCTGACTCTCCCCCCTCCCTTCCTCGACTCTACTCCCTCCCTTTCTCTGACTCTCCTCCCTTCCTCCTACTACTTCAACAGTAGCAGTAGTAGTAGTAGCAACAGCAGTAGCCTTGTCAGTAGGTGAAGCTGTGCCAGCAGTGTCGCTACTGAGTACTACACAAATACTATAGTAAACACTATAGAACGTATTTTTAGCATGGCGGGTCATGATTTCACCGTGGCGACCTGCCACAGTAGAAGGGGAAACACTGGTTGTACATAATGCTGAATGATGTGTGCTGATTGTTCTCAGAAACGTGTTTGTATGGCAGCAGAGAGCTAGCCAACTAACATACATCTGAAATGTAAGGATTGCATCTAACAGCTAACTAGCTAACAAATACCGTTACAAACTATTTCAAATATAACTCCAGTCTGTTGGCGATTACTAGCCAGAAATGTTGTGTTTTAAGTTGTGTCAGTTAAATTTAGCATATAAAACAGCCTCTATCTTCTACTCTACTGATGTGTGGAAGTTGCTGCCAGCTTCTCTGGTCTCTTTGGTCCTTTTAGTGCAGCAGTTAGGTCCAGATCAGGACAACAGTGGTTGCTTCCCATAGGCAGCTGTTGTAGTTACAGGTAAACTGGACCCAGGTAAGATGGCGGACGATTATCCCACGCTTAATGACGCCATGTCCTCTCTAGTGTTATATCTCTATGCCTGGTCCATCATGAGATCATAATCAGAAGAAACAGAGTGTCAAGCTGCGATTCCACCACTTGAGAGAAAGGGAGGAGAGTCAGAGTAAGGGAGGGAGGAGTCAGAGAAAGGGAGGGAGGAGCATCAAGAAAGGGAGGAGTCAGAGAGTGATTTCTCTGACTCTCCTGGTTGACAACAACTGGTTGTTTCGTGACGTAAGGTGAAACACTCGTTACGTCACGTAACATTATCATCGTTATTTTGAAAGATGCAGGTGGGGCGTCCTGGTGGCTCACTGTGTTTGTACAGTTATAAGGCTCCATATAAGGCTCAGTCCTTTCCGCAGTGACCTGGGTTTGAATCCAGCCCGCGGCCATTTGCTTAGGCTAGCAAATTCAGTGTATTCTTTTAAATCGCTTCTTAAAACCCACTTTTACAGGAAGGCTTTTTCATAGTATTTATAGTATTTCTGTCTGTTTTCATTCATTTTTATCACTTTTATTACTTTTATTATAAACTTTTTACGTTTTATTTGGTGTCTATGCTTCATGTTTTATTTATTTTTATCTTATTTATGACAATGTTGGACTCCTGAGTATGTTGTATTCTTTTATCATGTTTTGTAAAGCACTTTGTAACTTTGTTTTGAAAAGCGCTATACAAATAAAGATTATTATTATTATTTTTTAATTTTTTATTATTATTATTATTATTATTATTATTATTATTATTTTTGGAGACTGTTGCCCGAGACCTGCTTCCCTCTCTTGAGAGATTTGGCGCTTAAACAGGCCAGCATGTTCGAGAGCACATACATATGTGAGAGCAACTTCTCCACGATGAAGCACATCAAGTCAAAAGAGAGAAACAGACTGTCAGACGAAACATTGTGTCATCTGATGCAGCTTAGATGCACTGGCATCGATGTTTACATTCCCCTTATTGTGCGTCAGCACGACAGGCTACAAGTGTCTGATTAAGTTCAAGTTCAGACAACTAATGTCTATGTGAGTGTTTCATCTTAATGTTTAATCTTAATGCACACACATTTTCCGTGCTTTCAAATAGTTTCAAATAGTTTTATTCCACTGTGAAATAACCTGTTCAATACAAACATGCCACTTGTAAAAAAAAAAAAAAAAAAAACATTTCTGTGAACCTGATGATATTTGTTTTGTGAGCTTATTAGAGGATTTTCCCTGAAAGATTGAAAAATGTCAATGAAGATGTCAGACCTAGTATATTTGTTAATAATTACATACAATACATGGAATTTGTGTGTGTGTGTGTGTGTGTGTGTTCCAAGTGAATCTGCGCCCCCCTGATGGCCAGTACATAAATTCTGTGGCCTCCACCACCATCCAAGTTGCCCATAGCTGCACTAGGACATATCATACAGAAAAATAGCATTCATTACCACAATTATGCAGATGACACTCAGCTCTATATCTATCTCTTTCTTCAAGTGACTTTGGTCCTGTAGATTCTCTGATTCAGTGTATTGAGGAAATTAATGACTGGATGTGCCAAAACCTTCTTCAGCTAAATAAAGACAAAACTGAGGTAATTATCTTTGGTTCTAAGGAAAAGAGGCAGACAATTAGGGCTCACCTTGACTCCCTGTCTCTCAAGAGTCCAAGCTAGGAATCTTGGTGTTATTATGGATGCCGATCTCAATTTAAAAAAAACATATCAATACCATTACAAGATCAGCCTTTTATCACCTAAAAAATATAACCAAAGTACAGGGTCTTATGTCAAAACCTGATTTAGAAAAGCTGATACACGCTTTCATTACCTGCAGGTTAGACTACTGCAATGGTCTTCTCTCCGGTCTTGGTTACAGCTCATTCAGAATGCTGCTGCCAGAGTTCTGACTAAGACAAAGAAAACAGAACACATTGCACCAGTTCTTAGGTCACTGCATTGGCTTCCAGTGTGCCATAGAATTGATTTAAAAATTCTGCTGCTTGTCTATAAAGCGCTAAATGGCTTAGCTCCAAAATACATTTCTGACCTGCTCCTAGGATATGAGCCACCCAGACCTCTGAGGTCATCTGGGGCCGGTCTGTTAGTTGTTCCCAGGGTGAAAACTAAATCAGGTGAAGCTGCTTTTAGTAATTATGCTCCCAATTACTGGAATAAACTTCCAGAAGCACTGAGATGTGCTCCCACTGTCAGCTCTTTTAAAAGTCGGCTCAAAACATTCCTTTTCTCTGTGGCCTTCCGCTAAATCTTCCACTAATGTTATTATCTTTATTTATTTATTTTATTTATTTATTTATTTTTACCTATTTTATCTCTATCTTTCTTTCTTTCTTTTTTAATGTCATTTTAAATAGTTGTGGTGTGTGTATGTTTTTTTCTGTTTTATGTGAAGCACTGTATTTGCCTTGTGTGGAAGAAAATAGAATGTAAGGTTTCATGATGTATGGTCACCTCACTGTAACCCTACATTCCCTGAGGTGACCCCAGTTCAGCTGTTAATACATATGTTGAATTTTCTTCCACACCTTGTGTATGAAATGTGCTATATAAATAAAGTTTGCCTTTTGCAAGTAGTCAGGATGCCTGCATCACACCTGTTGTGGTGCTTGAGGGGCCTCCTGTGGGTCCGGCGCAGCGGCCACTGAGACTGGGACCTGTGGGATAGAGGGGAAAGGCGCATTAGTTTAGAGAGTTGGCTAGAGAGGGTCCCTACCTGAGGGGGCTGAGGGTGGGGTGGCAGGGAGTGCCGTGAGTCTGGGTGCAGTCTCCATCTAGGCCTCTATACTGGCCACCACTTTCACAAACATTGCAGGGTCGGATGGGAGAGGACAAGAGGAGCGTTGATGCACAAGCACACTTTAACTCAATTACAAACAGGCTACCTCAAAGTGCTGTCTCTGACGGTTCTCAAGAGAACAAAACTAAATTTAGTCAGTGCTCAGTCTCTGCTAGACAACAGTCTTTAGACTTTTCAGACCAATGTACTCGTCACTGCTAGTCCCAGTCTCACTGCAAGAGAGAGAGCATACTACTAATTGGGCTGAGCCACTCCTACCTCTCTGCCTCCCTAATGCTCAATCCCGCCCTGACTGCCACATACACTCCAGCATTTCTGTTGTTTATTTTATTGGCATTTATTGATTATTGTTTAATGATCTGTAAAGCAATTTGCAAATGTTTTAAAAAGTGCTTTACAAATAAGTTTATTAATATCATTATTAGTATTACTTTAACAAACAGTACATTAGGTTCTCTTTTATTTTCATCTTATTACACTTTATCTCTACTTCAGGATGAAAATCAGCAGGGTCTGTCAGATGAGGATATACGAGCGGAAGTGGACACCTTCATGTTTGAGGGCCATGACACCACAGCCAGTGGCATGTCTTTCATCCTCTACTGTCTGGCCTGCAACCCAGAACACCAACAGATCTGCAGGGATGAGATCATCCAAGCCCTGGATGGCAAGGACACCATAGATTGGTAGGACACTGCATTCAAATTTTTGCCATACTGTAGAAGTCAGTGGCCATCTGTGCATGTACAGCTGGTTTGTGTGAGCTAACAACAGGTGGACTAGGCCTTCAATTTTTCATTTATTAAATGGATAGTTCGGTATTTTGAACCCTGGGCCCAAATAATGTTTTCCGTCATGATCCCTATTAGTAGAAACCATAACTTCGCTAGCTGCCTGCTCGGTCAGTCCGGCAACAACTGGCTGCCCCATCCCACTCTACTGCAATAGAAACCTAGGGGGGGGATATGTGTCTGGCAGGCTTTACATATGGAATTGTTTATAAAACTGTAGCTGGCTAGCTAGAAGTCCGTGTTTGCATCCGTTTACCCTGCAATAGCTTAGAGTTTGCTACAGATACTCAGCTCCTCTGATCTACATGTACTGACACCAGTATGATTATACTGTGAGCATCGTGTTTATCATAGTTTTCAAACACTGTCGCGTATGCCCCTAGGTTTCTATTGCAGTAGAGTGGGAGGGGGCAGCCGGTTGTTACCGGACAGACAGAGTAGGCGGCTAGCGAAGTTATGGTTTCTACTAATAGGGATCATGACGGAAAACATGTTATTTGGGCCCAGGGTTCAAAATTCCGAACTATCCCTTTAAGTATATCAATCAATATGCTTGCCAATACTGATATGGTGTATATATATTTTCTTTTTAGGGAGGATCTCAGTAACATTCCATACACCACGATGTGTATAAAAGAATCCCTCCGTCTTTACCCTCCTGGATCAGGAATGATGCGAAGAACAACCAAACCCATGACATTCTTTGATGGAAGGAGTGTGCCTGCAGGTCATCGGTGTATTTGAGTCTAATTAGAAACTGATAAACTGAATAGATCTCAGTTACTGTTTTCTGGACAGGAGGTCTTTGTCATATAGATAGTAGCATACTGATTTTACAATGGCACCCTTCATAACCTTTACCCCATTAGTTACAGATAAAATATTAAAGGAATAGTTAGGTATTTTGAACCCTGGGCCCAAATAACATGTTTTCCGTCATGATCCCTAATAGTAGAAACCATAACTTTGCTAGCCGCCTGCTCCGCCCGTCCGGTAACACCGGGCTGACAGTCGTGACATTCTTTGAAAACTATGACGAACGTTGTTTTACAAAACACGATGCTCACAGTATAATCATCAGTATGTTATCTTGAAAAAAATGTAAAAAAAAAAAAAAAAAGCTTTCTGTCAGCAGTTATTTTTGGATTCCTCTGTCTCGTGGACGCTTACACCGCTTAGAAGGTGGTGAGTCTTTGAAAAAAAATAGTTCCTATCCAAATAGAACACAACTATTGACAGAAAGTTTTTTCAAGATAACATACTGGTATGATTATACTGTGAGCGCTGTGTTTTGCAAAACGTTTAAACGTCATCATTTTCAAAGACTGTCGCGTATGCCCTATAGGTTTCTATTGCAGTAGAGTGATAGATAGAAAATAAAATATAATAAATAATAATAAAATATTAACTTGTGTTGATTTTGTCTCAGGTCGTATTTCCATGATGGTCCTTTAGCCCTAGATTTCATTTTACTGACAGCCTTGTACTACATATCAAGCACTAGCAAAGGTTTTGAAATATTCATATTTTGTCATGAACTGTGTTATCACTTATGAGTATTGTAGTGCTTAACATATTAAACTCATCCTTTCATAATCCAAACATAATATACCCTACATACATAATATACAAGACTAACTCAAAATAAATCTTTTTCTTTTTGTAGGTTGTATTATTGGAGCCAGTGTGTTTGGGATTCATAGGAATGCAACTGTCTGGGAGAACCCTCATGTAAGTGAACCCTTAGTGGTGGTAGAAGAGGGCTTGTCACTGGAGGGTGTTGATTCCAATCTTGGCGAATATTGGGGTTAAGTCAATGAGAAACGCTCTCCCCTTCCTCAATAACTACCATTGGGGTGCCAGTGAGCAAGGTGGTTAACCTTCAATTGTTGAAGGTTAACCGCTGTTGGAGCTGCTCAGTGGCAAACAGTAGAAGACTGCGTTCATACGGGTCAGGTCCCAGGCATGAATCTGTCTAATTGTATTAAGTACAGCGCTGCTGTCCAAAGCATGAGTTCAGTAAATGTTCTATGAATGAATAAAATGTACAAAATGCAAACATGGCTGTTGTGACTGTTTGGCAATTATTTATTGCTTTAAGGCAGACAAAACAGCAAACTGCAGGACTTTTATACCACACTGACGTTTCTCTGTTTTGTTTTGTGTTTTTATCTTCTTATATCCTAAAAAGGTCTTTAACCCACTCCGTTTCCTGCCAGAGAATGCTTCAAAAAGGTCACCGTATGCCTTTGTGCCTTTCTCTGCTGGCCCCAGGTTTGTCCACACCTGACACCATGTGACTCAACCACTATTTTAGAGAACCAGACAGTCAGGTTCTCACTGGCTACTTATTTAGAAGAAGTATTAAGTCTATGGGCATGTAAACAAGCTCCAGGCCCTTCTTCACAAGCGGTTTTGTCATGGATTAGCATGTTTTAGTCCTCTAATGAGAAGATTAAGCCTCAAAGGTGTATGATTATGTGGAATAGTTTTTTATCCTGTGCAATATGAACCAACGCATGTATTTTGAGAAGGTTTATTAATTTGTTTTTCTTTATCGATTTTTTTCTTATTGAATTTTTATAAATGTCTTCTTGCCGAAGAACTTAATTGGTCCTCATGTTCCTCACATTGCTGTTACCTTTATTTGTTTTCCTCCCTTAGGAACTGCATTGGTCAGAATTTTGCCATGAATGAGATGAAAGTGGTGATAGCCCAGACACTGAGGAGATATCAGCTGATAGAGGACCCCACTAGGAAACCCAAGATAATTCCTGGACTGGTGCTTCACTCACTCAACGGCATCCACATCAAGATCAAGCCTGTGGACTCTCAACCATGAAGGGAAAAAGCTGTAGGAAATTCAGCCAATCCAGGAAATGTATTATTAAAGATGTGCCTCATCAATATTTCTGATATCTTAATATGTCATTACATGGACACAGAAAGTAATAGATGATAATGAACATGACAGTATTTTACAATTTTGATTATCTTTGGGGAAATTAGTTTTAGGCAATTTGTCCAGTAAAAATGAAATTGCAACACATTTTATAATGATCTCAATTCATCTGTACATTTTGACTTTAACTAATTATTGTTAGTCATTTTCATGTCATAGTCATTTTCTCAAACTATAACTAGTTTTGAGACAGTTTGCAATTTTTGTGAAATAAGAATACAGCTTATATTGCGGTAGGATGTAATGTTTCCAATATTTGAACTAAAACCATGTCAAGTAAATATGCAATAAAATGTTTGGGGTTCTCTTGGTTGGCATAAAGTTTAAATTGTCCTTGCTTCTGCAAAAAATGCATTATTTCAGAGAAGTTACAAAATAGAATAGATAAACAGAAACGCTTAAGATTAGTAGTGGAAATGATGAAAGTGTGACACCCATAGAATGTGTGGTCACATTTGTATTATTTTATTGTTCTTTTTATTTGGGAAAAATTGTTGAATATAGCAAAATTGCTACTGATGACAGAGTATGTCAACCTTCCCAGGTCTTCTAACAGACCAACAAAACGCAGAGTTTTATAATTTCATCCAAGTGTTCTGCCTAGAAAGTGCCTGTTTCAAGGACTGTTTTGGTATTAATATATTGCACATTGCAAATTAAATTGAGACCATAGGGATTAAAGTAGAGGGGTTATGTCATAGAGAATTCCTATTCTGGAATGGGACCATATTTGCAACCATCCTGCGTCCAATTTTCAACTTGCTGTAATTGGAACCAATGGTGAAAGTGGCTTATGCTGTCTTTATTAGGGGCCGGCAGCAGCTCCACTGACAGTTCCTATTGTGTTTGTATGTATTATTATTCTATCTTTATACTAAAACTGCCTTCCCATGCATGAAAAATCATCAAACTTGGCACATAGTTCCAGTTCCATCGACACTCAGTCTGGGGCAAATAGTCCAGGTGGTGGCGCTACAGCAGCAGACTTCAATCTGAAAAACTGAATTTTTAAAAATGATTTGAATGCTGCCCTTATGGAAACCATTGTAGTCAATGGAATATAGAGCATCTTTAAACATCAGTTTTTCGCTCATGGAGCATTCCATACTCCGTACAAATAAATTACAGACATCTCTATGTTGTCTAGATAAAGTACGCAAATTCTCAGAATCTTATCTTGAAAACGGAATATTTGACACTAGTTTGAAATCTGCCTTAATATGGATGGACCGATCTTATCATGCACCCTGCTGGTTGCTTCAGTCATAATGCCTCCTCTCTTCAAACCACCAACAGATAGCTTAACAAGTTCATGACTTGCCCTTGGTGTCAAAGGTTGTGAGTTCGAGTCCTGGGTGATGCTGAGTAAATGTGCTTTGTTTGCTGTAACTCAATTTTTCCTCTTAACGCTACATCCGGCCGGCCCCGTCCATGACTGCTGGCAGTCCTAGTATTGCTATTATTTTTTTATCACATCTATTTTTTATTTAATGCATTGTGTGTAAAATAACTATGACTGTCTAAAATGGCACCAAACATGAAGCGTCCAAAATGGAGTGTCCAAAATGGTAAAAAAAAAAAAAAAGGTATCCTCAAAAGGTATTTTAGAGGGTAATCTTTGGTCTATGAATCAAGTACAATACTGGTTTTTCACCAGTATTGTACTTGATTCATGGACCAAAGACCCTTCATCAAACTCATCCTCAACCTGCACACTGACATCTTATCTTTTTTTAACAAAATCACTTTTTCTTTAAACAATTTTAAAGTTCTAAAAATGTATGACAAGAAAAACTTGTGATGATATAAATCACAGTTTAAATCACAATTGCAATATTCTGTCAAATAATCGTAATTCAATTTTTTGTTAATATCTTTCAGCCCTAGTTTAGTGTCTCCTATTGGACACGTGTAGCAAACGGCACACTTGCGTATCTCAATAGTATTTGAGCCATTGAGATAACATTAAAAGGCAAGTGTGCTGAGTATTGAGATGTGAGAGAAAATAGATTTGGGTTTTTTTGTGTGGTTTTGTTTGAATACTTGAATAGTTTTAATTTTCATGCATTTATAGAATTTTATGTGAAATAACATATTGATGTAACAATTATTTCCTATTCTTGGAAGAAATTATAATAAAAAAAATTGATATATAATGACACATAATTAAGAAGAGACCATATGCATTTGAAAAATGTTTAATAAATATAATTCAACAGAGTTTTGTAATAAGAAGCCATGCTCTGGTGTCTGATCATTTATCCTGTTTTTCAGCATCTGCTCCACCAGTCCACCCCCCTTCGGACATGTAACAGAACATCTTACAAACCTGTTCAACAACTCTTATTGTTTGTCTAAAAACCCAGTTCCCTGAAACATTATTTGTTAATTGTTTGCCAATCATTCTGTCCTTAAAAATGGGTGAACTAATGCCAGTAGAAATGACATGACAAATGGTTCTATTTTCATGATGCCTCATGGTGCATGGCGGGGCTTTGCACCAGTTAAGTGGCATTTTCGTCAGGGACACACAGGTTTTTTTCTTGCCTGCGCACATTTGTTATTTTGCTGACTTGATGAATGAATGAATCATGAATGAATCTGACTGACTCTAAGTGGGAGGAGAGGCACAGTAGAGGGTGTGTCAGTAGTGATCAAGAAGTGCAGTACAATTTTGAGCTGGAATGCTAAGCTAAGTATGTCTAGCAATTTTTTATTCGTTTTTTTCATTGCAGCAAATAAAGAAATCCATAATATAGGAATGCTTGAAAGCAAAAATAAACAATATTAGCATTTGAAGCAGCTTATGTCAAGTCCTTTTATACCTGTATTCATTTTCATGTTAAACTAAAAGTGGGTGGGATTTAGAATCCCTTATTGGTGGGGGGGGGGTTCCGTGTGTTGAGAGAGACAATTAGTTCTAAACATAAAAAGGCAAAAAGAGGTAGAAAATCCTTCCTTGTCCTTTAAATGATCCATACTCTGCTTCACTTTTTGCACTTTTTGTGGAGCAGAGCATGGATAAATTGCACTCTTCCTCATCTAACAATTGCTCAGTCGACGATCTTGTAGATCAATGGTTCTCAATGTGAGGGGGTTCCAGGGGGTCCCCAGCAAATTGCTGAATTAATAAACTTCACCATTATTTCATTTAGAAGAAGTTAACACAATTAGAGAATGTAGAAGAATGACTATTTTGATCATAGTTGCACTGTTATCACTCTACAAGATAGTCATGGAATCTGGACAAACTCATATCTAGCAATAAAAATATTGTCTGATTTGGGTCCGAGAGACAAAATCTTATCAAATGTGGGTCCGTGCCCCTAATGTGTACTAAATTAGGGGTCCTTGATATGTAAAAGGTTGAGAATCACTGTTGTAGATGACTTCAGTAGTAAACTAAGAAATGCCTTAGACACAGTTGCCCTGTTCAAGCCAAAAAAAAAGTATCAATCTCGTAAGCTACCATGGAAAAATGCTGCTATTTGCCAGCTGAAAAAAAGCTGTAGCAAAGCTGAGCGACTGTTGAAGAAAAGTAAACTGCAGGTTCATTTTGATATTTTTAAGGATATACGTATTTACAATAATGCTGTCAAGCCCATTTCTCAAAGAATCAAAACAACCCCAAAGTCATTTTCTCTACTATCAACGGTCTTTTAAGTCCAGCCCCTCTTGCTTGTTTTAATCAAACGTCTGTTCTTAAATGTGAAGAATTTGCATCATTTTTTAAAGACAAAACAGTTGACATCAGAGCTGATATTCTTAACCCTTCTGTTACCACTCCCTGGGATCTCCCTGTCCAGGAGCCTCAATCAAGGATGACATCCTTTCATTTGATCAACGAAGAAGCAATCAATGTCACCATTAGGAAGATGAACTCATCCACCTGTGTTCTTGACCCTATTCCAACAAAGCTTTTTATTGATAGCTTTCACTGCCTCTCCCAGGATACAACCAAGATAATAAACTCTTCTCTATAATTAGGCATCCAAAGCCTTCAAATTAGCCATGGTAAAACCTCTGTTTAAGAAACCCACTCTGGACAATGCTGACCTTAACAATTATAGACCCATTTCTAACCTCCCCTTCCTTGGCAAGGTTTTAGAGAAGATTATTTGTTATTGTTACATAATTGCCTAATTAAAAACGGTACATTAGAAAGGTTAGGTTTTTGGACCTACCACAGTACTGAAACAGCCCTTCTAAATGTAGTTAATGATCTTAGAACTACTGCTGATGCAAATAAAGTGGTTGTCCTCATCCTTCCAGATCTGAGCGCTGCATTTGATACGATTAACCACAGTATTTTAATTGACAGACTTGAGAAACGGGTAGGTCTCTCTGATACTGTTCTTGATTGGTTCTGCTCTTACATAACCAGGAGACAGGTCTTCGTTAGCCTGGGTGATTATGTATCTCAGACAGCTGATATTGATTATGGCATTCCTCAAGGTAGTATTTTCTGCCCTATTTTATTCTCTCTATATATATGTTCCCACTCCCACTCACATCATTAGGCATCACCACATCAACTACCATTGCTATGCAGACGACACACAATTATATATATCCATTTCACCAAACGACCCTAATACTCCCAGTGCCCTTATTGCCTGTCTCACTGATATCAATATTTGGATGAGTAAAAACCTTTTAAAATCAAATGAAGAAAAAACTGAAATTCTCCTTGTAGGACCTAAAGCAAAAAGAGACAAAATTACACTCAACGCTGGGTTGTCTGGATAAACAGGTCAAAACCGAAGTAACAGATTTGGGTGCAATTTTAGACTCTGACCTTAAGTTTTAACTACCATTTTAACAAGGTCACAAAGACAACCTTCTTTCATCATAGGAATAGCCAAAGTGAGACCTTTTTAACTCAGAAAGATGCAAAAATGCTTATAGACGCTGTTGTTACAAGCCGACTGGACTACTCTAATTCCCTTTTTACTGGACTACCAAAACAATCTGTAAGAAAACTACAGGTAATTTACAATACTGTGGCAAGAATTTTAACAAAAACTAAGAGAAATGAACACATTACTCCATTACTAGCAACACTGCACTGGCTACCTGCACCTTTTAGAATTGGTACAAGTACTTTTACTTGTTTATAAAGCATTACATAACCTAGCACCTTCATATACTAAAGATTATCTTTCATTTTATATCCCTGCCAGAACACTAAGGTCCTCTACTACCGTCCTCTTAGATGTTCCTGCTGTTGTGCTTTGTTCATTTGTTATTCATTATCGTATTCTTTTTCCTTCATTAATTTTGGACTATACCATTAGACAAAAAAGCACAAGCACCACGCTGATAGTAATAGCTGCAGAGCTCTCATTGAAGTAATTTAATATAATTGACAATTGACAAAAAAAGTCAAACAATTTATTAAATTACTAATTAAAATGGATTTAAAATGTGTCAATTTTATAATAATCACTTAAATGGGAAATGAAACTGATCAATTAATAATATGATTTCATAATACTTTCTGTAATCCATAAATAATTCACTAAATTTATATTTAGTGATTTACACATTTGCAAAAATGGCTTTTAAAAAGACATTTAAATTTATCCTTTTGTTTTTCCATTTGCTTATTCATTTTCTTATTAATTTTCCATTAAGTAAATGCTTTAACTAAAAGTACACATACCGAGAACAGAATACCACACTAATAATAATACAGAAGAGAACCTGCAGAGATGTCAGGATCTCCCATTGGCCACCTGCTGCTGCACTAAACCCAGCCAATGGGCGATAAACACATAAAACTTACTTCAAATAACATTCTTTCTTTGTGTTCTGTGCTGTGTGTTTTAATTGTCCATAAGTTTTTTTTTTCTACAAACACAAAAGCAAAACAACCAATTTTGGTCCAGTTTATTGCACTATTGCCTTAATTTTGAGTGCAACTACCCCAAAACAGGGTAAAAATGATCTACTTACAATAGACCTCTTGGGTTTGGACTTTATGGAATTGAACACATACACACACATGTAACCATCCCCCTACCCCCACCACACCCTGTGCAGTCACAGATCTCACTCCAAGCAATCCCTGGAAGTTGTTGAAAATTGTGATCTAAAAGGGTTAAAAAGGCATTTTTCATTTCATCTCGACTTTAAGAAGCTTTTGGGAAACCCACCGTAGCCTTAAGATGCTTCTAACGATATACTTTATGAACATCTTAGGCTTACAATGCTTTTGGGAAACGCAGCCCAGGAGAGGACACTGGAGAGCAGGCGACCCAAACCACTTGTCCTACCTCCATCAGGGGACAGTCCTTTTACAAGTAGTCAGGATGCCTGCAGCACTCCTGTTCTGGCACTTGAGGGGCCCCCTGTGGGTCTGATACTGGGACCTATGGGGTAGAGGGGGTTGAGGGTGGGGTGGCAGGGGTCTCAAATTCAGAAGTGCCGTGGGTCTGGGTGCAGTCGTCTCCTGGTGCCACCCTACAGGTGCCACCACAAACGGTGATCCTCCATCTAGAACCCTATACTGGCCACCACTTTCACAAACGTTGCAGAGTCGGATGGGCAACAGAGAGGACAAGAGCAGCGCTGGTGCACAAGCACACCTCAAGCCACCTCAATGCGCTCTCTCTGACGGCTCTCAAGAGAACATAACTAAATTTGGTCAGTGCTCAGTTTCTGCACTGAAAAGTCTTAGACTTAGTTAAGTCTTTAGACTTTTCAGTGCAATGTACTCGCTGCTAGTCCCAGTCTCACTGCAACAGAGAGATCATACTATTAATTGGGCTGAGCCACTCCTACCTCCCTAATGCTCAACCCCACCCTGACTGCCACATACACTCCAGCATTTTTATTGTTTATTTTATTGGCATTTATTAATTATTGTTTAAGTGCATGTAAAGCAATTTGCAACTGTTTTAAAAAGAACAAAAAAAACAAAAAAGAAAAGAAAATAAAGTAACAAAGTTACAAGTGTATGGAACAAATACAGTTTATTAATATCATTATTATTATTACTTTAACATATTGTACAAAAGGTTCTCTCCAATTTTCATCTTTTTGCACTTTATCTCTACTTCAGGACGAGAAGCAGCAGGGTCTGTCAGATGAGGATATGCGAGCGGAAGTGGACACCTTCATGTTTGAGGGCCATGACACCACAGCCAGTGGCATCTCTTTCACCCTCTACTGTCTGGCCTGCAACCCAGAACACCAACAGATCTGCAGGGATGAGATCATCCAAGCCCTGGATGGCAAGGACACCATGGAGTGGTAGGCCACTGCATTCAAATTATTGCCATACTGTAGAAGTCAGTGACAATCTGTGCATGTACACTTGTTTTTTTGGATGAGCTAACAATAAGTGCACTAGGCCTCCAGTTTTTTATTTAGTAAGTATATTGATCAATATGCAATACTGATATGGGTATATGTATTTTGTTTTTAGGGATGATCTCAGTCAAATCCCATACACCACAATGTGTATAAAAGAATCCCTCCGTCTTTACCCTTCAGTACCAGGAATCATGCGAAGAACAACCAAGCCCATAACCTTCTTTGATGGAAGGAGTTTGCCTGCAGGTCATTGGTGTATTTGTGTCTAGTTAGAAACTGATGAACTGAATATATCTGTTACTATTTGCTGGACAGTGGGCCTTTGTCATATAGATTCTATTATTCTTTATCTGCCTCTATGCACTCTATGCACTGCCTCTATGCACTGCCTCGTGGCACCTGTGTCCTGTCGGACTAGAACTTAGCTTTATGGCACTTACTCTCGTTGTTCTCTCCTGACTAGATCCTTGCTTGTGTTGTATTAAAATCTCATGTGTACATCGCTTTGGATAAAAGCGTCTGCCAAATGGGAAATTGGAATTGGAATTGGAATTGGAATATAGATAACCATTAGATAGCATGCTGATTTTACAATGGCACCCTTCATAACCTTTACCCTACTAGTTACAGGTAAAATGTAAAATTGGTTTTGTCTCAAGGTTCAAAGTAAACTTTATTATATCCAAAGGTAAATTGGCCTTGCAGTCAGGTCAAATTCAGCAAGCTAAAGCTAAAGTTAAAGACAAAATACATCGTGGTACCATGAACATTCCACGATGGTCCTATAGCCCTAGTTTTCATTTTACTGACAGCCTTTTATCAAGCACTAGCAAAGGTTTGTCAATATTCATATTTTGTCATGAGCTGTGTTATTACTTAATGAGTATTGTAGCGCTTAACATATTGAAGCTATGGCCTGTTTCATAATCCATTGTTTGAATGCCAAACATAATATACCCTATGCAAGACTAACTCAAAATAAATCTTTTTCTTTTTTGTAGGTTGTGTTATTGGAACCAGTGTGTTTGGGATTCATAGGAATGCAACTGTCTGGGAGAACCCTCATGTAAGTGAACCCTTATTGGGTGGTGGTAGAAGAGGGCTTGTCACTGGAGGGTGTTGATTCCAATCTTGGCAAATTTTGGGTAAAGTCAATGAGAACCGCTCTGCCCTCCCTCAGTAACTATACCATTGGGGTGCCAATAAGCAAGGCGGTTAACCTCCAATTGTTGAAAGTTAACAAACTCCAATGTTGGAGGTTAACCGCTGTTAACAGCTGCTCAGTGGCCAACAGTGGTGGACTGTGTTCATACGGTTCAGCTCCCAGGGGTGAATCTTTCTAATTGTATTAAGTACAGCGCTGCTGTCAAAAGCATGTGAGTTCAGTAAATTCTTTGAATAAATAAAAGGTACAAAATGCAAACATGGCTGTTGTGACTGTTATTGCTTTAAGCCACATAAAGCAGCAAACTGCAGGACATCTATTCCACACTGACGTTTCTCTGTTTTGTTTTTGTTTTTTTTATCTTCTTGTTTCCTCAAAGGTCTTTGACCCACTCCGTTTCCTGCCAGAGAATGCTTCAAAAAGGTCACCATATGCCTTTGTGCCTTTCTCTGCTGGCCCCAGGTTTGTCCACACCTGACACCATGTGACTCAACCACTATTTTAGAGAACCAGACAGTCAGATTCTCACTTTACAATTATTCACTGGCTACTTATTTACCTGGCAGAAGTATTGAGTCTATGGGCATGTAACTAAGCTCTAGCTGTTTTATCATGGATTAGCACAAAACATAGGTTGGACCCTGTGTAACCTAGGTTTGATCCAAATGAATAAAAAATGTACTAGGCTACTTGTTTTAGTCCTCTAATGAGGAAATTAGGCCTCAAAGGTATATCATTATGTGGAATATTCTTTTATCCTGTGTAATATGAATCAACGCATGTATTTTGAGAAGGTTTATTAATTTGTTTTGTTTTATCCGTTTTCTATTTATTGAATGCAAATAAATGTCTGCTAATCGAGATGTCTGGAACCCATAAACCGCACCAGACTCTTAATATTTTATTTTCAAGTTTCCTTTCCAACCTTTTGCATTTCATTAAACATATCTTTATGTGAATCCCCTGTGACCATGTCTGACCAAGTCTGAGTTGTTAGTTCATCATTTAATCATCATAATCCTGAGCCAATGTTTCAATGGGATGTACTGTTGTAACAGGTTTTTTTCTTTTATTTACCCATAGTATTACTTTTTTTTTTAAAAACAGTAGGAAGAACAAACTGCAACAATTCCCAAACTCATGTCATTTCACATTCCAAAATAATGAGAGGATTAAGCCCAAGTCAAATAATTCCGTTACAGTCCAAATATTTATGGAGCATACAGACCTCTGTCCATACCTCGAAGCAAGACATGCACTTAATTGCTCTTCGTGTTCCTCCCATTGCTGTTACCTTTATTTGTTTTCCTCCCTTAGGAACTGCATTGGCCAGACCTTTGCCATGAATGAAATAAAAGTGGTGATAGCCGAGACACTGAGGAGATATCAGCTGATAGAGGACCCCACTGGGAAACCCAAGATAATTCCTAGACTTATACTTCACTCACTCAACGGCATCCACATCAAGATCAAACCTGTGGACTCTCAACCATGAAGGGAAAAAGCTGTAGGAAATTCAGCCAATCCAGGAAATGTATTATTAAAGATGTGCTTTATCAATATTTCTGATATCTTAATATGTCATTACATGGACACAGAAACTAATAGATTATATTTATTTCACAATTTTGTGATTGAATATGATTATCTTTGGGGAAATTAATTTTAGGGAATTATTTGTCCAATAAAAATGAAATTACAACTAATTTTATAATGATCCCAATTTAATTTTGTCTTTAATTATTGTTAGTCATTTTCATTTCATAGTGATAGAGAAAACTTGTTCTATAAAGAATTCAAGCTGAGATCTCTGTGTTCTTACAATAAAGGCTATTTATTAGCGTGCGGCACTGAGAGAAGTGCACAGCACAGTGGAAAATGCAGTTCTCTTTCACACAGCCCCTCTTAACGGGGATCTTATGCTTAATGACTCATGTATTCGCCTCAGCGCACTGAAATTTGCATGCACGTACTCAGTCAATCAGGATTCAGCCATCCACTTTTCTTCAGCGCTCTAGACAACAACTACTGCTAAGGATGGCATCGTCTGACAACACAAAGTTTTTTTTTTAAAGAACGTTTACATGGTACGCGCCTTAGACCACTGAGCCACCAGGACCCCAACACGAAGTTCTGCCCGAATTTCCCCGGGCTGATTGTCGCCATGGACCCGCACCTCTGCTGCTTTGGATGCGTCATGGCATTCTCCCGCTTGACAACGCACTGGCCACCATTTTTTCTCCTGGTTCCACTACCTGGTCAGGGAGTAGACAACCTACTCAGCCTAGGGATGAGGAGACGGTGGAATTTTTCAATAAAATTGTTCACCTGGCGGTGCAGTCAGCGGCGATGGCTAACAACCTGGGGCTGTTAAGTTTGTCTCTGTCGCACTTAACTACAGGCAAGACCACCTTGTCGGCTGAGGAGTTGGACCTGGTACATCCCACAGTTACAGAACTATTATGAAGTCAAGTAAAAGATGCAATCAATAACTAGTGTTGAAAAAGAAATGGAAAAGTACCTATACTAAGCAACATTCCTATTCATAGTATTCCCATCATAGAGATATTATATCTCTATGATTCCCATGATGTCACATGCATTTCCTACTAATATGGCGCTTTACAATACTCACAGCTCATTGGCTGTGTATGTCATTTGATTGTAATCACCTGTTAATGTATTGCAATCACCTGTTATTTTCCTACCAAGATGGCTGTGTGGTGATGTAACAGAATACTATGAATATGCTCACTTAATATGTAACCTCTGACCCATATTTACACCTTAAGTGTCTAAAACTCAAGAAACTGAATCTGCTTCACCATTATAAGATTGAACAAGATGTTACTAAAAGTAATCTTGTGTGTTTCTCACAGAACTGTGAGTCTGGAATGTGCAACTGCCCATATCTCATAGATAACAAGTGGCCTTGGCAAAATAATAACTTGTTGTCAACTAGAAGAAGGGGGCCACCTCTTATTGCGCATCTCCTTAAAGGAAAAAGCTGGTGTTTTTTAATGCATTGCTTACCGTCAACAAATCCTATGAAAATAACTAAATCAACAATGCGTTTGCTCTACTCCCGTTACTTTCTGACTTCCCACGTACCGTTTTTAGCCGTCAACCCGTTAGTCATTGGCTCCAACTGTAAGCTAATAACTTTGAAATACAGCTCAAAAAGACAGTTTCAATTTTAAAAATCGCTAACTGTTACCACGAAAAGTCAGGCTGTTATAGTTATTACCAAATCAAATTCAAATAGGAACAAATTCTTCATTACACCGGGGACTATTTTCGGTACTACGGAACTACTTTCCTGAGATTGCAAACGTGTTTACAGCCGGCTTATTAAGTTAAAAAAATCGGCTGGCCCGGTGCATCGTGATGATGAAATATGTTGCCCAGAGCAACGGCATGGCTCTTTGACGTGTTTTTAACCATTTTTTTAATACAATGGAGTTCTATGGCTGCTGGGACATGGCTTCATTGGGCACCGGCTACATGGACGAGACTTGTTGGCAAAACAAAATCATTGCTGATTTTGTTATTTTCATAGGATTTGTTGACGTTAAGCAATGCATTAAAAAACACCAGCCTTATCCTTTAAAGTGCTAGAACTATAATTATCATTGGTTGTTCAGTCTTGTTCATATGACCTTTTGACCAATAGCTTTATTATATTCTATCTGTATTAACATAATCATGAATATTCATAAAACTCTCTCACATCCAGATTTTGAGTTTGATTTTGAGTTCCTTGTACCTGCAGATTGAATAAACCTGTCAAACTGCCACTCTGTCGACCTGAGTTTTCTTCCACACTAGCGATACTACGCTATCGGCTAACTCAGAGATCCAGCGGGTCCTGCTGCAGGTAACGCTAACCAACTTTGTGAGCATATTGCTTGACAGATGCATAGCGAAGCGAGCTACAGTTTCCCCAATACTGTACTGTGGCAGGCCGCCACAGTAAAAACCATGCTAAAAATATTTTCTATAGTGTTTTCTATAGTGAGATGTGAGATTCTATAGTGTTTTCTTCTGAGTGAAGTGAGATATAGCAACGTGTGATTGCGGACAGAGCTAACGTTATATAGCTTGTGAGTCTAACGTTAGCAACAGCATAGATTGCGTACCTGTCCAACAAAAGGCCAACTCCACATCGGTATTATTGACGTTTTTCAGAGTCCTCCCCCCACATTTGAAATGCAGCAGCAATGTTCACTTGGGTTTTGGAGCGGACTTTGTCATTGCGGGTTTTGTGAGGTTTGTCGGACTTTTTAGGTTTCGTTGCAGTTCGTTCTTCCATGGAACCGTTTCGAGTGCACGTGTGGGAGAGGGAGGGTCGTTTCCACCAAAACAGACAGTAGCCTATGGATCAAAAAAGACCAAAACAGAGAGTACCGAACCGAACTGCTTGTTTGGAAAGCTTGACATCTCGGCAGCCATTGAGGTAGAATTGGAGTGACTGGCATTGATCAACAACACTCACGAACCTCGCTGATATTATGGTTATTTTGTGCAACGAGCCAGTTAATGTTACTGATTGTTCCTTTAATATAAATTAACCAGTACTGAAAAAACTGAAAAAAGAGACAAGGATTATGAGTCAAAATGTATTTTTTATTATTTACAGTCTGTTATATGATTACAAATTCCACAGACACCCAAAGGAATGATAAAAAGTTGGGGCGTGTTATCAATACAAAGTTGGTACAAAATGCAATTAAAAAAATGTTTTGTTTTTCTAGGCCTATCACATAACTTGCAGAACTTTATAACTATAGCCCACATACACCAATTAAATAAGGTTACAGCAACTCAGCAAGTGTTTGACATTGGCCTAGGCTACTACTGTATATTTTGTGTTATTGGGTATCAGGAAACAGTTTCTATGTCTGGATTCTGTTCAGTATACACAATCCTAACAGCAATGTACTGTAGCATACATGACTATTTCACCAAGTCAAACCTTACTGAAACCCATAGGCTGATGCATGGCCAAGCATCATGTTCTTGTGTTATTGGTTCGTTTTACATCATTTTCTCACATCATTTTCTCAGGCTACTTTTTCATCACTGAAAAACAATGTAGCCTAAGTGTACTAAATAGTATACTAAGAAAACAATGCAAAACTGCTACTGCATCAAATTAATTTTAATACATGTCTGTGTAGATTCATTTCAGTCATCCAGGTAGTAAGATGTCCAAAAAATGTTTTAAAACAAAATCCACTGGAATTAAAATGAATAATTTTGTTTCAACTCTTTTTTTTTAAAATTATTTTAAATGCAATGGATTTTGTTTTTATTGTTTAACAAATCTATTCGGTTTTGATTGTCAGTCAGTGAAGTAGGCATAGGCTAAATAAAAATGTGCATAACAATGGTAACAATGGCAGAAAACAAAAGAAAGTAACAGCATCAGGAGAAATATCAAATATCAAAATATCAAACTTTCCAAAAAATTCTAAACATCTATAGGCTTATTTGCATTTAATTGTTCCCTGATTGAGTGCAAAAGAGAGGGAAAGTACAACCTATTTAGTAAAAGATACAGTGGGTTTATAATTCTGTCAGGAACAGATTGCATTTGTTATTCTGCAATATTCAATATTCTAATATTAGCGCCCGCGGCTGTCTGTGGCGGAGAAGAAAAATTACACCGGGCCGGATTACTTTCCGCCCCAAATCTGTCTTTTTCTCTATGGCGCAGGGAAAGGGTCAAAATCAAAACTATTGAGAAGCCGGCGGAGGCTATATCCTTGCCGAAGCCAGGATCTGGCCAATGATAAGCCGGCGCTGGTAACTGAGAGGCCGGCGGTGGGAAATGAGAAGCGGACTATTCATTCGACCAAGGTGGTAACTCATGCGTCTAACCTGGCAACCCGCTGGATCAGCTACTGGCTTGGCTGGTCACTTTCTTCTTTTGTATTTTATTGGCAGATTGGAGCCAAATGCGGCGCGTTACCGCCACCAACTGTAGACAAATGGGATTTATCTAGATTCTTTCAATTAGTCTATTTTTTTGTTACGGCAGCGTAGTCACCGAGTTTCCTTTGCTGACAATTTATGCTTAGAATGTGCATGTGCACAAAAAAAGAAATATCTTGACTTCAAAATATGTTGAATTGTAGAACCATACAACTGCCAAGAAAATGTTATGTTTAATAGTTAATAAACCATAGACCATTAGCCATTACATTTAAACCTACCATTACAGTAATCACCCATTACATTTAAACCTACACCAGTTAGTTTACCCAGTCAAGCCCAGCTGTCAAGTTGCCTTTTCCTTTTCTGTGGGTTATGAATATGAATGTATAGTCAAACTGATTATGTCTGAGAAAGATCTGCTACAGCAGGGTTCGCCTAGATGGATAGTGTAATAGATTCATGTAGACAGGCCATTAGATCTGTATTGGACTACATGTAAGCTGCAGTTTCATTTAACTGCCAATAGATGTCACCGTAAGTCTATCGAGCCGGTCAACAACCGGCACAGCTGCTGCCAGTAAGGTCTGGCTCAGACAAAATTTAACTTAACAGTGGTGGAAAGACTAGTAGAATGTCCTAATCAAGTACAAGTACTGTTACTTTGCCGATATCTTACCTAAGTAGAAGTAAACGTGCTGGTGTAAAAATCTACTTAAGTAAAAGTAAAAAGCAACTCATTTAAAATGTACTCAGACTAAAAATTACTTTTTACAAAAGAGAACCATTACTACTCTCTTTGCTGACTGACCGTTCACTGTGAATGGCTCCACAATTTGTCAATTTACAATTGTTCAGTTTCTGTTGCTTATGAGAGCCACAAAATGTGTACTCTGTAATGGATGTGATTTAAAATGTAGTGAGGTGCAGTACTTCAGTAAAAACATATATAAATTACAGACTTTGAAAAATACTCCAAAAAGCTGCTCAATTACAGTAAAGTGAGTAAATGTAATTAGTTATTTCCACCCTTGCTTATGAAGACGTGTTTAACTTATTTCATGCACACAACATACTGTAACATGACAGGGGAGTTGGGCTCAATTCTGCATGCCATCTACCTTTGTAACCAGTGGGCAGGGCTAGGTAATGAATCAATATTATACTTCCTCATTCTATCAGTGGCATGCATCCTGTCTAAACCAAATACCCTAAGGTCAATTTTGGAATTACTTTAGAACTTTGATTTAAAATTTGTTTGATATTGTATTTCAAACTATGATGCAATCCAACATAACCATTGAACGTGATTTTCCATATAGCATATATTTGTAGATAATCTAAAAAGTTCCCCCATTTAAATAATTTTCAGTTTTGCCAAGCTGCACCACAAGTCACCAAGTGGCTGACACAACACTCAACACACAACACATTGATATGACAGAATGTTGGTCAAAGGCTCATTGTATTTTTTTTTTTTACATAAATGCATGGAGGAATACCAAGAACAAATAAAACCCATAGGATAACAGCATTTCGCCGTAGTTGCCCTTGACACCATGCTTGACACGCGCAGACTGCTTTGAGTCACATGCAGCTGCCGATGGCCACAGAGAACAGCCGCCCTTCCGCACAGAATAGACTGCAGTTACCCTCCAAAATGTCCCCAAATTTCTGTGTTTCTGTGTGTGACTATGAGTTATAATGGAGATGTTGTTGTGGTCACATGTATAAAAACACATTACATGCATACATGCATTACATGCAATTTAGTCTAATAAAGAAAAAGTCTAATAATAACGACATCTATCACACAATTACATATTTCAGATAGACAGACATTTCTCTACACTTTTATCTCACTATACACACAATAATTGTTATTCACAATATTGTTTGTTGTCTTGTCAAGTCCCCTGATGACAAATGACTGATAAACAACAGATTCATCTTCCACCTGTAATGACAAGTGAGAAATTGCCTGAATAAAACAACACAAGTGTTATTTCATTGCTGCAGGTAGCCTATCAGATTATGTCATCGTCATCATCACCATCATCACCATCATCACCATCATCATAAAACACTTACCCTGCCATCCAGGCCACAACAAGGAAGATGGTCAGAGAAAGCTTTGGAGAGATATTCAGAGAAACAGAGAGACTATCAGGGACACAGAAACCTTGACATCAACGCAGGATGTCAAACATTCACTTCGGCCTTTGACCCAACTGTTTACCACCCTGCTTCAGTGGTAAACAGCAGGGCCTGCAGTTACTGAACATGAAACAAATAGGAAGTTTGAGCAACATGAAGAACAGAATATTTCCTACCTGCACACTTTCCTCGTCTGAGGCAAATTAAAAGTGCTATTAAAACAAGAAAAGCAAGCACCACTGATGTTCCATATATGGCTGCTGTCAGATGTCGATGCGCTGGTGCTGTATGTGTATCTATAAACCAAATGCACTGTTTCAAGTACTGACATGTCATTTGTTTCACATGATATTGAACTGTTTAAAAAGAAAATGATTACGGGGCCAAAGAAAACACTTTTGATACCAACCTTTTGTTTTGTTTGAAGCACTTGTTGGTGTGCTGTTAACTATACTGTATCCATCAAACTTTCTCTTTGCACTGCATTTTAATGACCCAAACGGATCATCAAGTAGTGATATAATCCATGTGCCCGTCTCCAGCTTTACTGTGTGGTTTCTGGCCGCCATGTCACACGCCGCAGAACAAGTGAAAGATGAATTCTCGCTGTGGTACAGAACTGTAATGTGGCATAACCATCGATAAGTTAAACCATTCAATATTGTTGAAATAAAACGTGTTCGTGGGTTAATGTGTGTTTCCCATACCTGTTAAAACACACAAGTAGATAGAAAGTAGCTTCTGACTGTGCCCACCACATCTGTTCATCCAGCAGGTATATTTCCCAGCATCTGCTCTTGTAACATTCGAGAGGTGTATAGAGTTGTTGAGAATCAGAAAGTGTCTTTCTGGTCTTATTAGGGTCCCATGTGTGGAGTTTTTGACAATGCTCCTATTTGCTTCAGCACTCCTTTCACTTGCCTCAAATGTCCATTTTAAGCTAGTAAAATCACTTGGACATGCATGCGTAAAAGTGCTGCCTGCAGTAATGTAGAATGTCTCGCTGTGAATTTGTCCTGTCAGAATTTCTGAAAAAAATGAAAGATAATAAGGGTGAGAAGAAGATGGGTGGGCCGTAGATTAGGAAATTAACTAAGAGAAGAGAGACAGAGAACTCCCGCATAAACAGAGCAGGTTGTTATCTGGTAGATTCTTTTAACAGGTAGGCAAGAACAAATTATGACAATTACAAAAGCACTGACCTTTCTCCAGACTGACAAAAGTGGTAAATTTACTCCCACAGTTATCTTTGATGCAATATTCACACCAGTATATGCCTTGATCCTCCTCTGTTAAAGAATTGATGACCAAGGTACGATTGCGCAAAACATCCATTCTGTGCCGCAAGACATTGTGATGGTGGCACATTCCTTGTTTGTCCTCAAAAAATATCTGGATGGGGTCACTAACTTCATCCTTTCTGTAAAGCCACTTGAAAGAGTTTGACTTATGTCCGTAATGTTGACATGGTATCACAGCTTGACACCCTAGCAAGAAGCGAAGGCGATGTGTTGCTGCTGAAATATTAGTTTGAGATTAATGAGATTAATGGAAAATATCAATAATATTTAGTGAAATATTATACAGTATTACAGCAGTAACCTTCACAAATAAATTGTTTAAAATACAAGGTAATACATGTAATATAGTCAGTGATACTTACTGTTTCCTGAGGTAAAAGTAGATGCGTTCCAAATAATCAATAAAAAAATAAAGGCTTTTTGCATTGTGGTTAATGCAATTTATCTACGTTGAAATAAAGGCAATATGGATAAAGAAGCAACCTGTCTGTAGCTATATTACTGCTTAACACAAAGAGAAGAACAGAGACTCAATATTTTCCATCTGAGGGTTTTTGATTGTAGACCTACATGATACCCGAGTTCATAATGAAGCATAGGAAGTGGTCCAACAACCGATGTAGAGGAAAACAAACGTGGCTTTTCGCCCACACACCTTCTCTGATGATGTGGCATATAGCTTATATTTCAGTGTTGCATTAGCATTGGTGTTGTGATGCATGCATCTGTATAACAAGAGTGACATTTCTCAGATATGCTGTAGATACTGTTGAGCACATGTTGATACTCACTGTGGTTTACACCATTATGCTCTATACAGTTTATACATCTATGAGTTCATTTGTTATTTATTTGAGGGAAAGAAACTATCATCTCCGAGGTTAGGCTACATAATTTACTTATCTGCCAAGCTCAAATGTCACTGGATTCTGTTTGATTTCAGTGACATTGTCTGAACCTAAGAGAGATAGGCTGACATTATTTGCAGTCCATAATAAGTTTGACTGGCACTTCTGAAAACTGTGGGAGAAAGTACAAATGCAGCAACAAAATTAACCAATACAACTATTCACATGTGAAGAGTTTGGTTCTAAATAAGCTTTCCATTTCTGGTAAAAAAATAAAAATAAAAAAATTACAATCACTCTCACAAAATTATAGCACAAAATATATAACTAGGGAATTTTTCAAACTGGATATTTGGAACTTAATTTGTAATAATTAGTTTGTGTCCTATATTATATACAGTATATTAGATTTACCATTGCTTACACATGCATGATTATTATCTTTAAAAGGTATTGTTCTAATCGTGTTTTAAGATGCATTTGTAGTTATCAAATTGTAAAGGTCTTCTTATCAAGTTCAAAGATTGTTAAAATATAATTCGGCATATGGCAGACACTGTTAGCCAGAGCGACTTGCAGAAGTTGCAGCAATGGAAAAACTCACTACATGAATCAGATGTGAATGACAAGAAGAATTATTTTGAGATCTTAATAAATGAGCCAATTACAGAACAGAAGCATTTCCTGACTTCCTCCAGCAGGCTTGCAGTGTAATGCTGCCTTCAAGTGCTCCTCGAAAGCTTCGACTTCCAACCGTCCAAGTTGTAAATGCGTCGCGCATTTAGTTGCTTTTGGTCGGTAATAATAACAAAATTGAACCCTGTAACAAAAGTATGTTTTTTTGTGGCTGTTGTTTTATTTTAGAAATCAAGCTTCACTGAGCTACTTCATCTTGTTTTTGCAAAATTATGAGAGAAAAATCTGGATCAGTTAATGTTTTAAATCATTCATTAGCCAAACGTTGTTGTGTATCTGTTCTACTAGACTTGTTTAATGTAGGTCTTGTAGCAATATAAAGTCTAAACAGTATTTGCTTTTATCTCTTCAACAGGACAACTCATTAGGATTTACAAAATGTTTGACAGCCAAAAGTTCAAGCCAAAATAGACTAAATACTAATTAATTTCACACGATGGCAAACAATAGGCTATCGTAATATAGGCTATGCATCTTTTATCATCAGTTGTTGACATGGATTTCATGCTCTCCGCCGACTTAACATCACATCTTGGTAACTTATCATAGAAAATTCCCACTTTCCCAGTCCTATTTACCACTTTTTTTGATCGTTCATGCACGTTCAGTCCAAAGTTTTGATGTTTCCGGCAGCACCTGAAGTCAGCATTTGATAAACCGGCCTGTGGAAAACACTCCACCCACCGTACACAAGTACAGGCCACCGACCTACGTCATACCCTCTTCATCGGGCTTCGGCATCTCTTAGTTTTACCTCCAAGTAGGCTATGTGCAAAGAGCGCGTCCAATAACCTACTCTGCAGAGTCAGGTTGAATATTATAATACGTCTAATCGGAATGTAATTAATTGAAACTGTCATGAAAGCGAAATCGTTTCCCTTGGATTTGCCTGCCATGCATCACTTGTTTGCACTACTTTGCTTAGTTGCCGTCGTCTTTAAATTAACTGCCCTGATTATCAAAAAAAGACAATGGCTTCGAAATCTTGAACCATTTCCAGGACCACCAGGACACTGGCTGTTGGGACATGTCCAGGAGGTAATTAAATCAAATTTCATTGCAAATGACTGCGGCGCTATGTTTTACTGTATTTCTTGTGTCAAGTCGTGGAGTGCTTTTGGGGAAGATGCATTACTGATGAGTGAAATCAAAGAAAAACCCCATATGGAAATAAGATGTACTTTTAGTCGTTTAGGCAAACATCTCACTCCTCCCTTCCCCTAGTGATTTACGTAATAAATCACGTGTAAAGCATGCAGAAAGAGTCGAGGGGTTCAGTTGAGGTTTTCAGTTGTAAATAAGTTTTCTCTTTTCTCTTACAGTTTAAACAAGATGGGACAGATATGGACAAAGTGGTGGAATGGGGAGAGCAATACCCTTTTGCTTTTCCATTGTGGTTTGGGCCTTTTGTTTCATTCCTCAACATTCACCACCCAGATTATGTGAAAACCATACTGGCATCAACAGGTGGGTGTGGGTGTGCGATTGTTTTGAACTTGAAACACTACCTATTATAATATATCAGTTCATTCAGTGTTTCACATGAAATGCCTTATACATATTTTATAGCGAATGGCCATTCTGTGGCCATGTTTTGTTTCTCAACAGAGCCGAAAGATGATTTTGCATATAGATTTCTTACACCATGGATTGGTAAGAATACATTGCCTTTTTCATCCAGTATATATCTGCACAGCCCATTAGGGAATTGCTTATTTAGCGCCTCTCTGTCTATCTATCTATCTATCTATCTATCTATCTATCTATCTATCTATCTCTCTATCTATCTATCTCTCTATCGATCTATATATCTACATTGTCTTTTGTTTGTTTTGTCTGACAAGCTTCCACTGTATTTGTCTTCGCTCTTGAGTTTCAGTGCTACAGGGTATCATACTTACTCGCAAACACACATTAGATTAGACACGCCACGTATGAACAGTGAGGCAGGACCGTTTTCAGTTTTTACGCTCCTGATAGATGGAATAGCCTGCAGGACTCTCTTAAACTGGACCGATTTGTCTCTATGGAGAAGTTCAGGGCGCTTTTAGAGGATACATTATGTGGGGATTGCACGTGCTTCTCATAGTCTTGTTGTTTATCTGAACCTGTGATTTTCATGTGATTTTATATTGTACTGTAATGTTTGTAATGTGTTTTTATATCTTGTGCTGTAATCAGGGCGTCCTTGAAAAAGAGAGCTTGCTCTCAATGGCCCTCCCTGAATAAATAAAGGTTTACATACATACATACATACATACATACATACATCTATTTCTTTCTTTAGGAGATGGTTTGCTGGTGTCAAAAGGCCAGAAGTGGTTTCGCCACAGAAGGCTCCTGACCCCAGGTTTCCATTATGATGTTTTGAAGCCATATGTAAAACTGATGTCAGATTCTACAAAAACTATGTTGGTATGTTCATGACAATATATACTGTTATACACTTAATAATAATAGTTAATACAAATTACAAGACATAAAGGTATATTAATGATGATTAAATTATAATTACAGGCTAACTAGATGACATGTATTTGTGAACAGAGTTGGTTGAGTAAATCAGTGGGTGGGAGTAGAGACATTTGTGGGAATTTGTTTTGTCCAGCTCCTGCAGAGAGATCACATCTGTTTTCCCACTATTTCCAGGACAAATGGGAGGGTTATGCAAAAACCAATGTGTCATTTGAATTATTTGAATACGTGAGCCTCATGACACTGGACAGCATCATGAAGTGTGCCTTCAGCTGCAACAGCAATTGTCAGAGCGAGGGGTTAGTCATTATTGTTATGGGACCGTTTTGCCACAGTTCCTAATTTTAATTTCATCTTCTGAAGTTGTTTCTTGCTTCATCTGTGTAAATTGTAACTGAAGGGAATTAAGCTTTTAATGCTATGTTTTCATTTCAGTGGAACAAATGCATACATCAAAGCAGTGTATGAGCTTAGTGATATGGTTAACCTGCGGTTCAGGACCTTTCCGTATCACAGCGATATCATTTTCCACCTCAGCCCACATGGTTTCAGATATAGGAAGGCAAGCAGGGTGGCTCACAGTCATACAGGTAAGTTCTGAATGTGTAATGGCAATTTGATAGATGACAATCTGAGCTATCATCAAATGTCAGTTACTCTGACCTCCTTACAGGGCACTGTCAGCCAATAAGTGGTTGAGATGTATTACACAATGGTTGAGATGTATTACACAATGGTTGAGATGTATTACACAATCTGTTATGTCAATATGTCTAGTGAGCCTGTAATAACCATGTATCTAATACTCTCCCATGATGTGTTTCTTGGTAGAGGAAGTCGTAAGAAAGAGGAAAGAAGCACTAAAGGAAGAGAAGGAGCTGGATCGAATACAAGCCAAGAGAAACTTGGACTTTCTGGACATCCTTCTCTGCGCAAAGGTATATTATGTCATCACAATCACAATCCATTGATTTCACAATATTATTTTGACATTCGCCCAATGTAATGATATCAGTAAGGAACCACTAGCCATTATATCTTTGTCTATTCAGTTAGAAGAATATTACTATTAGGTAACCATGTAAGCCCACCTTTTGTTACTCTACAGTGCTTTTTTGAATTACAATGTCACAAATGTTGCGGGATCGGATGTCCAACAGAGAGGAAAAGAGCAGTGTTGGCGCAGCAGCACACTTTATTAACTCTATTGCAAACGGGCCACCACAATGCACCATCTCTGACGGCTCTCAAGAGAACATAAGTCAATGCGCGACCTCATAATCGAGAACCCCGACTCATCGCGTGACCACAAACCGTCCTTGCCACTTGGCGAGCAATTTGGAGCTGGAAGTGGGGAGCAATACAAGCACTTCTATCTCTCTGTGACAATTGTCTCAGCTGGGTACCTTTGTTGTACAGGCACTATTGACATTCCTGCACTCAGAGCAAATTCTCCCTTGGTAATTGTCCAAGTGCATGAAATAACAGAGGGTCCAGGCGTTAATCCCAATCCTCAACAATGACCCTCCCAATCTTACGGATCACTGTCTTCAAGGTTTTGTTAAGCCACTCCACCAGACTGTTGGTCTGGGGATGGTACATGCTGGTTCAAATTGGCTGAATGCCCAACAACCTGTAGAGTTCGGGAAGTGCCTGTGGCAGAAATTATGTGCACTTCAGTCTAATAGCCCGATGAGGTCCATGCGAATTGTTTTGAAGGGGGACCTCCATCAAAGAAACAGGGTGCAATGGCACTGTTGGGGTGGCCATGGAGGTTAATCAGCTGATATTCATGGCAGGCGGTGTACCACCTAAGCACATCTTCGTAAATGCCCGGCCAATAAAATTTTGCCACGAGCTGATGCGTCAGGGCACTCCAGCTGACCATCAATTTTTATCACTTGGTCGAAGGCACAGGGTTTCGTCTTGGAACTGTTCAAGCACAGTGCCCACATTTCACTTCCCTACCTGTTGTAAACACTTCACTGCACATTTTCTCTCAAATTGGGGAACCCAATTCAATTTGTGCTTAATATGAGAGGATGCCTAAGGCAGGAAATAACCGCAGCCTTGACTTGCTTTTTCCCGTGAAGCTAATTTACACTGGCACCACAGGGTAATCATGAATGTTCCCATGCACATACTAAACAGACATCTAAGACGCCTCTACCAATGGCCCATGTTGAATCAGGCTCTGGTCATCACAGTCCTTTTGCATGTGGTCAGAATGCCTGCACTGTTGGGGCCCCATGTGGGTCCGGCGCAGCGGCCACTGAGACTGGCACCTGTGGGGTAGAAGGGAAAGGGGCATTAGTTCAGGGAGTTGGCTGGAGAGGGACCCTGCCTGAGGGGGTTGAAGATGGGGTGGCAGGGGTCTCAAACTCAGGAGTGCTGTGGGTCTGTGCACGGTTGGGGCGCGGTTGTCTCCCAGTGCCAGGTGTCACCCGAGGCTTCACACACAGGTGATCCTCCATCTAGCCCCATGCAGTAACTGGCCACCACTTTCACAAACATTGCAGGGTTGGATGGACAACAGAGAGGACAAGAGCAGCGTTGGCGTACAAGCACACTTTATTAACTCAGTTACAAACAAGCCACCTCAATGCACTGTCTCTGACGGCTCTCAAGAGAACATAACTAAATTTAGTCAGTGCTCAGTCTCTGCTAGACAACAGTCTTTAGACTTTTCAGTCCAATGTACTGCAGATATGCGCCCCTGGTCGGCTGAGCCACTCCTACCTCTCTGCCTTCCTAATGATGCTCAACACCGCCCTGACTGCTACAGTCTGCCATTTTTATTATTTATTATATTGGTGTTCATTTATCATTGTTTTAATGTATGTAAAACACTTGGCAACCTTTTTAAAAAGTGCTTTACAAATAAAGTTTATTATTATCACTTTAACAAATAGTGCATCAGGATCTCGATTATTATCTTATCTTATCTATTACACTTTATCTCTACTTCAGGACGAGAAGCAGCAGGGTCTGTCAGATGAGGATATACGAGCGGAAGTGGACACCTTCATGTTTGAGGGCCATGACACCACAGCCAGTGGCATCTCTTTCACCCTCTACTGTCTGGCCTGCAACCCAGAACACCAACAGATCTGCAGGGATGAGATCATCCAAGCCCTGGATGGCAAGGACACCATGGAGTGGTAGGCCACTGCATTCAAATTTATGCCATACTGTAGAAGTCAGTGACAATCTGTGCATGTCCATTTGGTTTGGGTGAGCTAACAATAGGTGCACTAGGCCTACAGTTTTTCATTTGTTTAGAATATTGATCAATTTGCTTGCCAATACTGATATGATGTATATGTATTTTGTTTTTAGGGAGGATCTCAGCAAAATTCCATACACCACAATGTGCATTAAAGAATCCCTCCGTCTTTACCCTCCTGTACCAGGAATATCTCGAAAAATAACCAAACCCATGACATTCTTTGATGGAAGGAGTGTGCCTGCAGGTCATCGGTGTTTTTGTGTCTAATTAGAAACTGATGAACTGAATACTGAATATATCTCAGTTACTATTTGCTAGATAGGGGGCCTTTGTCATAAGATAACCATCAGATAGATTAGACTGATTTTACAATGGTTGTCTTCATAACCTTTACCCCACCTGTTAGAGTTAAATTATTAACTAACGGTATTGGTTTTGTTTCTGTAAGTGCTCCCTTTGAACAACATGGTCCTATAGTCCTAGTTTTCTTTTTTTCTCATGTCAGCATTTTCCTACCTAATAAAGCACTAGCAATGGTTTTGCAATATGCATATTTTGTCATAAGCTATGTTATAATTTACCTAGCACAACATATTGAGACTATGGCCTGTTTGCACAGTTGCATCCATTCATAATCCATTGTTTGCATGCAAAACATAATATTCTCTAAATAATTTTCTTTTTTGTAGGTTGTCTTGTTGGAACCACTGTGTTTGGGATTCATAGGAATGCAACTGTCTGGGAGAACCCTCATGTAAGTGAACCCTTAGTGGGTAGAAGAAGGCTTGTCACTGGAGGGTGTTGATTCCAATCTTGGCAAATCTCTCTCACCTCCCTGAATAACTACCATTGAGGTGCCAATCAGCAGGGCACTTAAAGGAAAAATCCACCCTAAAACACTTTAACACTGTTGGTAAACAGCTATTGGCAATGTGCCTTGTATTTCTGGGCCCATTTCTTTTGTTTGGTGGTGTATTTTTCTAATTTTTGCTGGCCAAATGTAGACAGCATCGCATTTTGAGATATTTCCAGTGCAGCTACAGTGGAGTTTGATTTGATTGATGATATTTAACAGTGTAAGAGTATCCGAGGGTGGATTCTTCCTTTAACCTCCAGTTGTTTCAGTGGCCAGCTGTAGGAGACTGTTGTTGCACTGGCCAGCTCCCAGGTGTGAGTGTGTCGTAACTGTATTAAGTAGAGCGCTGCTATAAAAAACATGCTCAGTCAACCCTCCCTGGATAAATAAAGATTTGAAAATGTAAACATGATTTCATAAATGATTTCAAACTGTTTTGGCTCTGTTTGGCAAATATATAACGACACAGACGACAGTAAACTATGATAACCCATTGCAGGATATTAAGAGCACACTGACATTTCTGTTTTTTTTTAATCTTCTTGTATCCCTCAAAGGTCTTTGACCCACTCCGTTTCCTGCCAGAGAATGCTTCAAACAGGTCACCGCATGCCTTTGTACCTTTCTCTGCTGGCCCCAGGTTTGTCCACACCTGACATCATGTGACTCAACCACTATTTTCGAGAACCAGGCAGTTAGGTTCTCACATTACAGCTATTCACTGTCTTGTGTTCACCTGGCTGAAGTCTGAAGTCTATGAGCATGTAACCCAGCTCCAGCCCCTTCTTCACTGACATAACAACAAAAAAGCTGTTAGGCTTTATGAGGGATTAGCATAAACAATAAACAGGTTGAACCCTGTGTAACCTAGGCTTGATTCACATGAATAAGCAATCAACATACAAACTGGATTACTTATTTTAGTCCTCTAATTAGGAAATTAGGCCTCAAAGGTATGTAATTATGTGGAATATTCTTTTGTCCTAAACGTATCATTGCATGTATTTTGAGAAGGTTTAATAATTTGTTTTGCTTTATTACCTTTCTACTTAACTGAATGCAAATAAATATCTGCTAATCAAGATGTCTGGATCCACTAACAGCACCAGTATCTTAATATTTTATTTTATTTCAAGTTTCCAGCCTTTTTTTGCATTTCCTCAAATGTATCTCCATATGAATTCACAACTGTTTAAATGTTTAAAAGAGGACAAGTAAATAGGAGTGTGAGTTGTCAGTCCATCGTCATGCTCCCAAGCCAAGCTTTCAACAGTGGGATGGACAAGTGTAACAATAGTAGGTAGGAAAAAAAATGCAAGAATTGAATGTATATCCCAATCTCATGTCATTCCACATTCAAAATAATAAGAGGATTCAAGGTCAAAGTCAAACTGGATTGCTTCGACCTGAAAGTAATCCAGTTTTTTGCTTTTCAGCTAAACGAGGAAATATGACAAATACATGTCTGCTGCATGTATCTAACACTAACTCACATGATAACATATGCTATTGCTGTCCTCTCATATTATTGTTCAAAAGCACTTAATTACTCCTGATGTTCTTCACATTGCTATTACCTTTATTTTTTTCCCTCCCTTAGGAACTGCATTGGTCAGAACTTTGCCATGAATGAGATGAAAGTGGTGATAGCCCAGACACTGAGGAGATATCAGCTGATAGAGGACCCCACTAGGAAACCCAAGATAATTCCTAGACTGGTGCTTCGCTCACTCAACGGCATCCACATCAAGATCAAACCTGTGGACCGGCAACAATAAAGGGAAAGAGCTGGAGAAAATTCAGCCAATCAAGCAAATGTACTATTCAAGTTGTGCTTCATCATCAGCAAAGCATTTGGGAAATTGAAATATTCTAACATATCATGTTAATATGACATTACATGGACACAGAATAGATGTATTTTATGTAGTAATTGAATATGATTATCTTTGGGGAAATTAGTTTTCAGTAATTATTTGCACAAAAAAAGAAATTAGTTAAAAAACTAGTATTTTGCCTAATTAACTAATTATTGTTTGACATTTAAATTCTATAGTAATTTTCTCACACTGTAACTACTGTAACTATGTTTTTTGGACATTTGTACACTCAGTGTGAAATTAGAATAGAATTTATATTGTGGTAGGACTATGTCTTCAACATTTGCAAGTAAAATGTTTTTTTGGTTGGCATACAGTTAACATTTTCCTCACTTTCTTTGTAAATACATTATTTCAGACAAGATAAATGATTGCATACATAAACATAAAAACATAACATCAGTCATGGTAATGATGAAAGCAAATATCCAGGTTATATAATCAATTATTTGTCAGCCCTCCATATCAGTTTCCAAAAACCCAGTTCCTGGAAACCTTATTTGTTAATTGTTTACACGGTGAAGCAGCTTGTGGGACCATTTACATGAAGTCTGTCTTAATATGTAACAGACAGTCTTAATTAGTCTAGTCCAACCTGAGAATCTAAGACCAGTCTAAGGCTTAAACTAGTCTTAAACTAGCTTTATGCAACTGGTCCGAGCATGGATTAATACATGAAATAATTTTCTGCCTCTTTTTGCCTTATTGATGTTTAGCAGATTTCAGTCCTTTTATTTCTCTTGCTACCAATATGTAGACGTTAAAGTTTACTGCCACTGTGTGAAGAGTCACAGTTCTCCACTCATGAGTGGTTTCTGATGCCTGTGCCATAAAAATGACAAGACTTACTCTGTGAATGAGTAGCACCTTTGAACCAGGCTCAACGTGAGTCCCCGTAAAATGTCTGGTCAATGTTTACCTCTAGAATAATGTATTGTACTATGCAATGTGTTCTCAACACTCAGGATCACACTTATTCCCAACCTATGTTGCAATATTATTTGCAACATAGGTTAAAATATTTTAAGATTAACTTTACCCGAACCACTGTAATCAAGCGATTTGTTCCAAGTGTCTGTATTTGACCTAATAGTGGAAAGGACTTTTCATCAGATATACATTTATAACACAGGCAGAAAAGAGTAGCTCTTATTTAACCAGTTCTGAACACATAGAAAAAAAAAAGAGTCAAAATTCCTTTTTTTTTATTATTTACAGTCTATGATTACAAAATCCACACACACCCAAAGGGAGGACAAAAAGTTGGGGCATGTCAGTACAAAGTTTGAACAAATGGAAATATGTGTTTTAGTTTCGTTTTCGGATCTCATAGTGTACGCACGTTTAAACCCGTTCTGTTACCCTCATACAGAAAGGAGTAGCCCACATACACAAATAAAACAGTGTTACGGCAAATCAATATGTTTTTGACATTGGCCTACTACTGTATATTTTGTGTTACTGGGTATCAGAAAACAGTTGCTATGTCTGAATTCTGTTCAGTACATACACAATCCTAACAGTATGTAAACTGTACTGTAGCATGTGAAAAAGATGCTACAGTACTATGCCACCGTACAAAAGTCAAACCTTACTGAAACCCAAAGGCTGATGCATGGCCAAACATCATGTTGTTGTGTGATTGGTTCATTTTACCAACATGTCATTTTGCAGCAAAATTGGTATTTTTTTTACTCACTTCACTACATTGTGGTTACTATTTTGGAAATTGTCCAATTGATCAAACCTGTAAAAACAATAAAACATACTGGTATTTCCAATATACTGATGTTGGACAAATATTGCAAAACACACCATTTTAAATTCATTATGCTTAAACAGCCTTGCGATGAAGTACTGCACACTATTCAGACAGGGCAAATGGCTTGTATCCACAGAGAAATCTCGGACCAATGTGCACAAGTCACCATCTAGTGGCTTGTGTGAGAAATGCAGCACCATTTCAGAGAACACCACATTAGACAAGTCATATCGGTCTAACGTGTCTCATGGAAATGTCTGTGTGTAGAAACAGAAATTGATAACTTCAGTATTTTGTTTAACCTTTTCAAAGTAAAAAAAAAAAGCCCCATCTTTTTGTGGAAACTGATTTCATGTCTAGAGACTTTCCTCACATCCTACAGTAAAACATTTTGTATAAAAGTTTTTTTTTTCCATTTGCTTAATAGCATTATCAAAATATTTAAGGAGTGAAAAAATGTTGAAACATTTGTTTAGTAGGAAAAAAAATACAACAACTTGATATCCAACACATTAAAAACAGAATTCAATGACCCATCATATTCACTTTGCCTGACACTTACAGCCAAGTACACCAAACCACCACTCTGGGGCACAAACGCTCACTGCCATGTCTGGTGAATTTACTTTAATTTTGTTTGCAATCAACAAGATTCAACTTATCAAATGCTCATACAGCACTGTAGAGGGTACTGTGTAACGGGCCCCAGGGAATCAGCGGAATGCCTTTTGAACAGTTTTTGTGATGGTGACGGAGTAACATCTAACTATAAAAAAAACTCCATATAGTCTGAGAAGTGAATGGCTCCACCTCTGCCAGGTCACAGTCCCTGATGTCTCTGCTGGGAACCTGAGAGTCATCGGCTTGGAGGGAGCGGTTAGATGAGTAGGGAAGGTGTGGGTTTCTTGCCCGGCCAAGCCTCTTTGGCGTACTTCTTCTTGCGTGGCTCGTTGTGGGTGTCGGGGAGGTAGGGGCCTGTGACGGGGGTGGGGTTGAGGGTGACGGGGGGCTGGGGGGCCTCGGGGGCCAGGTCCACTTCTGGGGCAGGGTTGGGGAAGGGCAGAGGAAGCCCTCCCAGGATGGCAGCTCCTCCTGGGGCTCCTGTTGGCTGGTTCTCGTGGCTGGTGGGAGGCAAGTCCCCGTACAGACCGCCGCTCAAGGAGTAGCTGTGCATGCGTTTTGAAGTCAGGTCATCAAGCCCCAGAGTGTTTTGACCCTCTACTCTCCGTTTCTACAGGCGACAGGAATGGCAGAGTTTTAACTATGCAGGTCATACATTTACTAACTAGGTCAAACATTTACCTTTGGAGATTACACTCCTAACCTGTTGCTTTTTAAGATTAACATAACATATAACATTTGCTGGACACTTTAATCCACAGTGCCACACAGCACTATGGGTAGCAGCAATTGAAATATAACCCCTACCTCTGTTATGCTCTACCCAGTGAGCTACACAGAACCAGAGTCATTCATTTTGCTCAAGCACAGCACTATTTATGTGCTCAGTAACCTTACAGCACAACACTGTTACTGATTCTGTATTGCATGTCTTCAACTGAATCAAACATGTTCAAATGATAAAACCATAACTTACCTTGATGGGGACGACAGCAGTCTGCACCATATTCCTGAAACGTCCTACTGAGGGGTCTATATCCTCTGTAATAGTTTAAAAAAAATTGTTTTAATGTTCATGACCACCTGTATATCAGCCTCAAATCATGGAGGTTGTTAGAATATGTACAGTATATCTGACCAGCAATATAGCTTGATAAATACTTTTCCTTCATGACAACAGGCCTCACAGAACAAAATCAGTCCATATTATTAGATGTACATATCATCAGTGAACTACAAATTAGATAGTACAGAGTATTTACTGGTGTTTTGCAAGCAGGTTTCAGGGTTTGCATAAACTCTGGCCCAGTATTTCAGTGTCTCTCAATGTTTCAAGCATACAGAAGTACTGAAAAAATGTGTCACTCTGACTTTGATTTTATACCTGGGTTGATGATGTCGTCCTCCTCACTGAAAGTGACCCTGGAGTTTCTCCTCTTCCTCTTGGGCCTCTGGATTTCCAGGTTGCCCTCCTCGATGGTCAGGAGGGAGATGCGCTTGTTGTGAGCTGTGTTGAACTCTGTCAGGTTCTGTCAGAATGCAGAGATGGGGGGGGAATTCAGTGTAATGGGGTAATATCAGCATTTCAGGATACAAACCAGTGATAACGAGTTAATTTAGTGATTATCACTGGAGGCCTGCAGTTGAAAACTTTCTGAGGTAGGGTTATCATTAGATCACAATTTTACTGTACAATACTATACCAGACCATGCATGACAATAACAAGTACTATCACAAGTATATGACAGCAGTCTGAGGTACAAGGGTAGGCTTAAGGTACAAACACACAAGATAATCAGGTGCTTTAATAGTTTGCATCATCATTATATTCTTGAAAATTTCGGGTGTTGGGATGGCATTGCTTTTCTTATATCAACACTACCAACACAAGCTACATTCTGTGTGGATGAAAACAAAACAAAATCTTAATTCAATACTACGATACTTAAGAAACATAGGTGTACCCTAATTGTACAACAGAAATTGTTAGTGCAATCGGTTGTATCTTCTACCTAAAACAGCAACTGAAAAGGCGAATCTTTACTCAAGCCACATTATGTTATTTGGTATATATATGAGTATCATGGATTATTATGAGCTAAATAATACAGTTTTCATTCTCTTTTAACTGGTTCCTACTTCAGAACATTGGAATATTATTATTATCGAGAAACTCAATGAACTTACCTCCAGTTCAGTCTCTTCCTCTGGTAGGCCAAGCAGTCCTTTCAGCTCCTCATCCTCTCCCGTCTTACTGTCTCCTGTGCCAGCGGTGCCTTGGGTCTGTGGTTTCTCTCTGATGGTGTAGGTCCGCGTCGAAGCCCCAAAAGATATTGTCGAATCTATGGGAACCTGCTGAGGCTTGTGGGCCTCCAGACGGATGTGTCCAAGGAAGGTACCGTGTGCTAAGATGGGAACAATCAAATGCGTATAAGTTCGTATACATTTGGACAGATTATTCAGTCAGTTTTCAGTTTTTTATGGAACTGAATGGGATATGATCCAACCCTGGTGGTAATGCATGTGCTGCTTTTAATGTCACACTATGCCCGTGTCATACAGAGGTAAAAAAAATTAAAAAATAAATAACAGGCATGATTATCCAAGATAGTTCTAAACAGGGTGCGAAATTACCGCCAAGCACAAACTGCTGATAAAATTGTTTTTTGGTGAATAAATAAATATGGGTCACCTGACACACTGGCCAGTAACTTTCTGAGACGTTTACACTTGATGAATGCCTTGGTTATATACAGTCATTGGTCTCTGTCTGTTCTCAAATTTTGTCTCAAACAGGCAGACTTTCCTAGCCTAATGTTAGCACAAACTTAACGTTATTCCCATGTGGGGACACACAGCAAATGTGAGGCCACTAAAAAGAAAAAGAGAAAACCAAGACAAAAGCATCCAAGTTTTAAATTAAAACTCTAATCTAATCAAACAGTACCTGATTCTGTTCACAAAATAGTACCAAAACCTACCCAGTTTTGATGCCATTTTGGTGACATATTTCTATGAAAAATGTATATTACTTAATTTGACTGGTCAAGATTATTCTTGGCAGATTTTTTTCAGTTTACCAGCCCTTGACAGGTGAGCCAACACTTAATATCAGACACTGGTTCTAAATACAAAATAAGTCTATCAATAGAAGTGTTCCCATGTGATTTTGAAAAATCTCTTACTACTGTTGAGGTCTATGAGAAACACCCTCTTCAGGTGTTTGTGGTAGACCAGGGCAGCATGGGCGCGGGAGCATGACTGATGGTCAATGGTAAAGTCACACCAGTCCGGGTTCCTCCCAAACAGGTAGTACTTCTTCTCATCTATGATCAGTTTCTACAGGGACAGACATTTTTAATGCATCATAGCCGTTAAAACAGCTGGTAAAAATGTAGCCTCAACATGTCAATAGTCTGGAAATGTCTCTGTGCCTCTGAGCCATAACTCAACAGTGTCGCTTCCCACTGAAAAGCTTAAATCTCAGGGCTTATATTGCTCTCGCACCATTTTGAAACCAGGCAGCCATGGAAACCCCAGTGTGCAACACAACTGGGATGAAGTGACTGTCAGGTTCGTATCTGGTGCAATTCATACAGTGCAATCTCCACACAACGTTGACCATTATATGTATTAATGATTTGGTTAACTAATCACATGCATAGTGAAAATGCGAAACCGTTGATGAGGACGATGTTATTCCGAAAGCCCCTACCTCTATCAGTTTGTCTCCTTTCATCACGTCTAGATGGAGCCCTGGGGGAGGCTTGCCTGCCCTGCAAGCAAAGCAATGAAACAATAATGCACAGTGATACACACCTGTTTGAACTTAAAGCACAATTCCATGGAAAGATGATAGATGTAACTGCAGAATAAACAGACTAACGTTAACTAACTTCTCATGGTTAATGGTTTCTCTATGAGAACGTGTGATTGGCGTGTGACTCAGAAAAACGTTAGCGTTAGCCAGCTATTGCTAGGTCAGGGATGCGATCAGTGCACAACCTGAGAACTAACTTGTGCAAATAAAAAAAACTCCTATTTGAATCAATGTAAGCGTTGTGTTGAGAACTGGTATCCTGAAAAAAACACGACATGCAATACGTAACATCATGTTGCACATAATACCTAATGCGATTTGAAAGTTAGGCTTGCTAACGATAATAGTTAGGTTAGCTAGCTAGCTTGCTCACTCGCTTGCACTATTAAGTACAGACTACTCACTGATTCAAAGCAAATAAACGAGTGAAAGTAGGCTGCTTATTGCCAAGTAATGCTGAGATTAATTATCAAACACTGCGTTAGTTCTCTAGTATTTGCATTTGCTCACCATGATGGACAATCAAAAGGAGGGGGACTGTCTTTGCTTATTTTAGTCGCCATCTTGCTTCATCTTCTCAATGCCGAACTGCATATTGGGTAACCATCACCTTGGATTGTTGGGAGTTGTAGTTCTACCAAATCCTGCCTTTTTGCCTTTACTTCTTAGTATGCCATGATGTTTTATGGCTATACCCATACATATAGATTATGGACAGTGTGGGGACACAGTTCCAAATAAATGTATTTCCTGTCATTCTCTCTCTCTCTCTCTCTCTCTCTCTCTCTCTCTCTCTCTCTCTCTCTCTCTCTCTCTCTCTGTCTCTAACCAGAAGCTGGTGGACTCTGCTGTCCTCCACCGGTCTGTCCAGGATGGTGCTCAAGGCTTGGTCAACCTGGAGAGCCGGGTGGCAGCTTTCTGCCTCCAGCTCAGAAAATTTTGTGCAGAACCAATATCTGCTAGAGAGAACCAGTGTGTCCATTGCTGCAGAGGGTTTTTGTTTTAGGGCAGGACCGTCAGCTTTTCCTGCAGTTGGAGGAGCTGAACACCACCTTAGGGTGCAGTTTCTCTCAGGGGTGACTCATTTCATTTATGAATGTTTGGGGGCTGGACAATGCAATATGTGCAGTGAGAGAAGAGGATCTGACTTTTTGTATTTAAAATGATTATTGTAAATATAAATATTATTGTAGTTATTACATTGTGGCTGTGGGAGTTAAATAGCCTGTAGTGTCAGCAATCCAATAATAAAAAGTAAATCAAATATTTTGTTACAAATCATATGACAGGACTTGTGCAATATCACAAGGCCTAAGTGTGCGAAGGAGAGCATTGTATGAACAACTAACTTCCTCATTCACTTTTGTGGTTTTTGACTGAAAGAGCATCCCCCTCTTGTGCTGTGCTTGCCATTTGTTGTTTGCCTTCATTTTTGACTGCACTGCACTGAGGCAGCAGTGATGGCAGGCACAGCTTTGTCTCTGCAACAATTCATTGCATCATTGGATAAAACTTGTCTACCAAAAATTCTCCAGGTTTGCTCTGGGGTGTACTTCCAAGGTAGGCCTCTCCTTATGATTGATTTTTATTATTTTCATCTTCGAGGGGTTATTGATTTTAGATGATGACAAAGCTGAAGAGATGAAACTGTACAAACTGTAATGTGTCTGTAAACTACCATTGTTAGTACTGTGGATATTCTATTTTGTTTATTCTTAATCATTTACTTCAAAAATTATGCCAAATGTCAGACGTTACTGTAGCGAAATTATCATATACCTCAGTTGTAAGGTTTGGATTGTAGATGATAAGCTACCAGTATCCACTAGGCTGGCAAAGAATAATTGCAGTTTTAAGAAGACACTCAAGAGTGAATTGATGAAATTGACCATGTAAAGTTTTATTTTATTTAATTGCTATTATTGCTATTATTTTTTATTTTTAAATAATACTTTAATCACTGGATTAATCACTGGATTTAGTTTTAATTAATTTGTTTCCTTTACCCTTTTTTTTTATTAGGTTAATATTATTTTAAGCATTCTCTTATGTTATCATTGATTATTTGTATTGTATTGCTTTTTTGTGAGGACCCCAGGAAGACTAGCTATCACTAATTTGGCAGCTAATGGGGATCCTAATAAAACAACAACACAATAAAACAATGTTACTGATAAATCTTTCATATTAGAGTATTTAATAATGTGTTCCCAGAAAAAGAAGAAAACATGTTGTTTATGCTTAATACATCTGCATATTGTTGAATGTAACTCTCGCTGTTTTTGTCTCTTTTTCTCTCTCTATCATTCTCTTTCTGTTTCAGGATCTATATATGAGCTTTCTGGCAGCGAGGTGTGCTTTTCCACTGGGGATCTAATAAAGGTCACTGATATAGAGCTTCTGTCAGTCAGCTGTGAAGACATCAGCAACAATGAGACGTTTGAACTGCCTCTTAACCACACAGGTAGGCCTGATCTATAAAGAAGATTCTCATAAGAACAACTTAATCCGTTTTCTAACTACGGCACTCTTCACTGTCTGCCAGGCTTGTTCAAGTTGGTTCCAGAGGGGTTCCCGTACAGTACGGTAGAGGAGATGGTGAGTCTGAGGCCCCTGGGCCTGGACTCCGGCCTCCCATTCTCTTTCACCAGCCGCTCCGAGATGACCTTTGAAAATTTCACGCTGGGGGCCGGGAGAGCCGTGACCATGGTGTCCATAGAGCTGCGTGAAGGAGAAGAGGATCGGGTGCGATGCCATCTCCAAGGACAACAGGGAGCTTCGGCGGAGGTGCTCATCCCTCTGTCCTGCCAAGGGGAATTCTATGAGTGCGAGAGCGAGGAGTGCTTCACTCTCCAGGAGATCATGTCCTCACCCTGCCTGTGTAGCCGGAGGTTTCACTTCAACAATACGACTATGTGCGGTCGGCCACTTGTCCTGCGCCCAATATACCAGGTCCAGGCCATTATGCACTGTGAGTACGAAATACACTGACTATAATAAAAAGCTACACGCAGCTAACATACAAGTGATTGTAGAAGTGTATTTTCACAAATTTGAAAACATGCAGTGGTCAACGCAGTGGTTAAACTGTTGATCAGAATGTACTTACATTTGGATAAACGTGTTGTATCAAAAAACACATTTTGCATGTGTAAACCATACTCTAGAATTTTGAGTTCTGCTGTGAATAACGCCAAGTCACCACTGCATTTACTGTATGTTTTCATTATAAGTGCTTCCACTACACTCCTAACATAATTTCTCTCACTTTGCTACACAGTGAGGAAGAATGTGGTGAAGTTTCCTTCTAGCTTAGAGGTGGATGTGGTTGATGTGACCGAACAATGTAAGGATGTGAATTTCGTGACCCCGCTCACTCTGGCAGAGGTCCTTTCCCAGCCAGATGAACTCTTCCCCACCATGGCAGAAATACTGGAAGACCCAGAGACCCGGCCAGTGTTGCACTGTAGCTGGCTGCCAGAACTTAGCAAGGGCCAGCACCTGGTTCTCCACAAGAAAGGCACCTCAGCCATGGTTCTGGCCTCCAGCTTGAAGGGCCGGAAGGCACAGCAGTTCTTCCTGGTGTCTCAGCAATATGGCGGACGATTTCGGAGGAGGCCAAGAGAGTTTAGCTCGGTGTACGAGCTGTATGTTGCTTCCGCCCGGGCACCAGGGCTCAGGGTTAGTGTGACAAGAAACAGCGAGGAGGTGGAGGAGGAGGGCCTGCCTGCCCTCAGCGTCGGGGAACAGCTGGAGGTTATGCGTTGTGAAAGGGTCGAGTTGGCCTGCGGAGGCAGCAAGGAAGCAGACCAGAAGCAGACTATTGAGGCTCTCGTTTGTCAGCGGTTCCAAGAATTCAGTGAGGATGATGATGACAATGAAGAGGAAGTTGAGGAGGAAGAGAGAGAGGAACTTATTCTGCCTTTGTACATGCAGAGTCACTTTGTGGAGAAGATAACTGACAATAAGAAGTACAGATTCAAGGACTTGGGTAAAGATTTTACTTTGCCGCTGGATGTTAAAGTGGTGAGTCGTGATACAGAACTTGAGACAGATCCTCTGGTTGGGTTCCCATCTCTCAGACTAGAGGCGGCTTTGCTAGAGCCCACCATCCAGGCAAGCCTTCCACAAAGTCCAGAGCACTGCTTTCAGATCCCAGCCCGGTGGCTCTCAATGACGGTCTCCTTTACCCAACACCCCTTGCCATGGCCCAAGGATCAACCCCCTAAGTGTCATGTGGATACAGTTACCGAGGTGACAGACACGTTCTATTATGAGTTTTGCAAACAGACTGACTCTGATGAGACTCCGCCCCCGCGGCCCCCAAAGCGAAAACCACTGTCATCTTCAGCATCTTCCAAGAAAGCTTCATCAAAATCCTCCAAAAGAACCTCGTCCAAGCCAGACAGTCCCAAAGACTTGCCAGCTCGTCCGCCAAATAGCAGCCTGACCAAAGAGTTTAGCAACTTGACTTTTACTAGCAAAAAGAGGCCCCCTGCTCCCCCACCTCCGGTAAATATTACTCTTTTATAAAACTTACAAAACATCCACAAGGAATTTAGAATCTATTGTGAGCCAGTTGTGTGAGTACGAGTACGAGTCACTGTGTGACCAGTCTTTGACCAAACCACTGTCTAACAATACGACTTCTAGGAAATGATCTCAGATGTGTCTATGAGCCTATGCAAATATGAGTCGCTCCTATTTTTGTTGAAGCAAAGAAGTCAAGCATGTAATGCAAATTAATACTTTTGTCTTCCTGTTACTGTCCAGGTTACCTTAGATTCACCTCCACCAATCAACCCCAGAAAGCCAACAGCTGGATTGATATCAGGCAAGGCTCTTCCAAACACCTATGTGAAAGTTGAGGACTCCAAGAAAAACGGTGAAGCTCTATATACGCACTATATCACAGATAAATCATTCAGATTACACTTCCTTGAAAATACTGGATGTCTAGTCGGAGAGTAGAGTAGAGAAATCTTTATTATCCCCGCTGGGGCAATTCATTTTGCAGCACACAGTTGAAAAAACAAACAGAACATTCAAATTGAGTCATAAAAACACATACGGCTAAAGTAGTACAGTAAAGGAGAAGTGCACTCAGATTAATCATTCAAGCTTTATAATATGAACTGTACTCCTCTTTCCCCACAGCGATGGTATGTGATATCCACGCAGATGTGGACAGTGACCATGACTATGAATCTGTGGATGAGACTTTGGCAGAAATGGTGAAGAGAGCTCAAGAGACTGTCGTGTTCTATTAGTATTCCCATGATGTCACATGCATTTCCTACCAATATGCCGCTTTACAATACACACAGCTCATTGGCTGTTTGTCATTTGATTGTAATCACCTGTTAATTTATTACAATCACGTTATTTTCCTACCAAGATGGCCGTGTGGTGATGTAACAGAATACTATGAATTTAAAATGCTACACCGCTGCAACAGCAATATTACACACAAGCTTTGAGAGCTGAACTCATAGTGTCTGAGGCAAATGTTGTGTTAAGTGTCTTTAAGTTATATTACCTTGAATATTTTTATAATGCCAAATGTGGTTAGTCTTTCTGTGTGTTACATTAGTCCTACAGTCGAACCAAGTAAAACGTATAAAAAATGAAAAAGTACAATTAGTTAGCAAATTTCTGTTATGATTGAATGGTTTTATTCCAAAACACTATATAGGCTATCATTTTGGAGAAAAAAATGCCATACTGGAATTCATCAGTTAATATTTAAGAAACAGCTGATTATGTCCTCAAAGTATTCTGTCAGGAAAGGTCTCATAATCTGCTTTACTTTCAAACTAACAATATAAGAGTAGGACTCATTAAGGCTGCATATTTCATTCTGTAATGAAATTCTTCAACTAAAAAGTATACTGTATACTGCATCTGAGATATGACCTATGGGATTGTTTGCAAGACTCCATTATCAAAGGCAACGTGCTTTGAATTTATGGTGGTCAATAAAAAAAAAAGTGTGATATTTCCGCTTCCCTAGCAACAATAGCTGCTAACAGATACAGTTGTATTAAGGATGTAGGATTAATGCTGTGTTGGTGGCTAGTGAGGAGGAATGAAAAAAGGTCTGTTGACCAGAGGTGTAACCAAGTCAACTTTGCTCGAGTCCCAAGTCAGGCACAAGTCTTAAGGCACAAGTCCCAAGTCTGTAGATTACAAAGTCAAGTCCATGTAATTATGTCAAGTCTCAAGTTTAAGAACACCAAGTCAAGTCAGAACAAATCAAGAGTCCAGTATCAATTTAATATCTGATCAAAATATCTAGGACTTCAAGATATGTAGGACTTTATTATTTTAATAGTATAAATCGATTCCTATAGGGAAACTCTCTTTTCCGTTGTCCCGCTCAGGGGGTCAGAGCACAGGGTCGTTGTTAGGGATTCAGTTTCTTGCTCAAGGACACTTCAGCAGTGCAAATGCTTGCTGATACGCAGGCTTGAACCCCGGTCTTTCTCTGCCGTTCAATCTCATCACTAGGCCACCCTGCGAACAAAAATGTCACCCCCCCCTGCTTCTCACTGTCATGGATCCCCCTGCTAGCAATAGCATCGGTTTGAGAAACTCTTCTACCCATCATTCATTCATTCTCTTTACCCGATGAATTCTTTGCAAGGTAGCGGAGGTCTGGAGAATGTAAGTATTATATGGAGCTTATCACCACATACATTGGGTGGAAGGCAGGGAAATCCCCGAGACAGACATTCACACTTATCTACGCATCATTTAGAGTTCACATGACTTGTGTGTCTTTGGAATGTGGGAGGAAACCCAAATGAACACGGGGAGAAAACGGAAACTCCACACAGAAAGAGCCTGGGCTTGTTGCTGTGAGGCAGCAGCGCTAACCACAGACAAGACACCTCTGCCATTTCACACTTTGTCATGGATTCCACTGCTAGAAAAGCATCAGTTTGAGGAACTCTTCCATCCATCATGCTGAACTAAAATATCAGCGCACAGAAGGGTGCTATAGAAACAGCGTGTCAAATTCCTCATTTTTGACATGACTCAGCGATACACCATTTAGTATCACTTTCCATTTATATACTGTGTACTGGCACCACTTTCCGAAAATGAGGATGTTTTGCAAATTTGTTGTTAAATAATGCTCTTTCTTTGAATGAGAAAATCAATCAAAGAAAGAATGAAATTATGAAGAAACTCTTGATAAAGTTTGTAAACCGCTTGTTCCTTTTTACATTCTTAATTCCGCTGACAGACAGACGTGAAAGGCCTATATATACACACAGTATATTCTGTAAAGTCTTTTAATGTTGGCAAAATGTTACACAGACAAGAAAACAAAAATACATTTAGTAATTCTGTTCCAAACTTTTAAAATTACAAAATGCTTTACAGTGGGGAATATGTAATTAAAGTATTGACTGCTAACATGGTCTTTCAGAGCAAAACCATTGGGACTCTTGCAAAATAGCAGAAGCAACCACAGTAAAACAGGATGTGTGAACAATAGGTGCCAAAACCTAAACTTAAACCATAAGTTGTTCAACTAACATTAACCACAGAACCTTTACAGAGAAGTGCTAGCTTTGAATGAAATTTCCTAGTTATGACTTTTGTCATATCTAGTTCAAATGGAGAGTGTGCTGTAAGCAGGGATTGGAGGCGTCTAGTCGTCATTGTCTGTTGATTTGTAGTGGTCTTCGTCGATAGTGGAAAAGATGTGACCTTCGTTGCTTAGGAACTCCACTGCCTGCCTGTTAAGAGGACAGAGGGAAAAGTCATGCATAATATTTCTGTGGCACCTTTCTTAACAAACTTCAAGTACTGTCAAACAAAAAGGAGCAAAACAAAAATTTCCAATCAGCTATAATAAAAAGGAAGACTTGGACTTCTGGCTCCATTAAGGGTCCAATGTTGATGATAATGTTTTGCTCAGATATCGTCACTGACAGCTTTAGGGCTAGGGCTGAAAGATAGACAAAAAAAATCTAATTGCGATTATTTTACAGAATATTGCAATTGCGATTTAAGTTTTCTTGTCACATTTTTTTTTAGAACTTTAAAATTGTTTAAAGAAAAGTGATTTTGTTAAAATAAATTTACTGAGTTTGAGTATGATGAAAGGTTTTCTCCAATATTGTAAATTGATTCATGGACCAAAGATTTCCTGGAGCTCTAAAACACCTTGTTTAGAAATCCAGTTTGGACCAAACTCTCTCTTAAGCAATTAACTGCAGCCTCTGCGATTTGGAAATTGCATTAGTTCATATTGCGATTTCGATATTTTTTCAATTAATTGTTCAGCTCTACTTAGGGCGCATTCACACTATTCTGCTTTTTTCAGCCAGTATGACAACATGAAAATTAGTGGGGAGCGGTCGCAAGGTGGATGGAAAACTCTGCAACTGGTTTCTTTATAGGCAGAGAACCAGTAGTTGTGGACATTTCTGGAGTTCGACATACGCACTGATAGCTGATCATGGCAGCTGGTCGTCCTGGAATTAAAGTGTGTGAATTAAAGCGTGGGAACCTGCCTTTTCAAATTATCAGCTCAAAATGTGGTTGAGGCAGCAAGTTGTTCTACATAAAAAAAAGCACAATAGTGCGAGTGCTCCCTCATGACATTTGTGGTCACACTGGCAATGTGAGCAGATGTGACTACTTCCGAGCCGCATGTTAAGGCGTAGGGGAGAAGGGTCTCTTACTTGATGACAGCCAGACTAATGCTGCTGAGTCTCTGCTTTAGGTCCTGAATGCTGATGCCTTGTGCATCTGGGCAGCCTCTTATCAAACTCAGCACCTTTGGAGAAGAACAAGGATATCACATTAACAACATGCACATACTGTCAAATATTGTGAATATAGAAACACACTTCACTTACTCCAGTAACTGGTTTTTGGTTTCTGCAAAACCACTACCTTTTTAAAAAAATAATTTGTAGGTTATTACTGCCTTATCGCATAGTCACAGTGAAGACAGACAGGAAGGATGTGAGAGACGGGGGGACAGCATGCAAAAAAGGTCCTGGGCCGGATTCAAACCCAGAATGCCGCAGATACATGGTATGCGCCTCCAGGAAACACCATCACTACTTGTTTGATAATGGAAAAACAGTGACAATTTTCACATCTAGCCGATGCTGACTTGCAATTAGTGAGCAGGTAGGGGTCCAGTGGTGGGATGCAACAATTCTTATTTGTCAATTTTGCATATTCATAAACAATGTGCGATTGTGTTTTGAACATGGCTGGGGTAAATTGCTGTTCTCAGATACATTGTTGTAAATGTTATATTTACTAATAACAATGGTTTTCCAGAAGTGAAATTTTTTTTAGGCAGTTGCTTTGGTCCTCCCATTCTGCCACAGAAATCAGCTATTTGGCCATTACAGGTGTACTACAATTATTGTGTTCATCTATACACTGGAATGCACTAAATGCAGCCTGCGATAGCCGAGTATCTTATCTTGGTTTAGACACAGACTATAATAAACGTACTTATGTGGTGTAATGTATGGTGAAAAACTGTGAAATGTTTGATTGCAAAATTTTTGTGGTGTAAATTAGTCGTTTAGATTGCACAGTTAAATCATTGCAGCACTAGTTCAGTGCTCACTGCAGCACTAGTTCAGTGTTAAGCTCAAAGACACTTCTGGACACACTGGTTCTTGTGGGGGCTGAACCTGGGACCGAGAGTGGTCGGTCTAACCACAAGGCCACCCTGCCACTCTATAATGGAACTACACTTTCTAAACCCATAATGTACGCTCACCTGGTTCTGATTTGGGCTCAACCCGTTGGTAGCCATGTCGTTGGCACCCGAATAGCCTCCTCCCATTCCTCCCACGTTCCCCATGCCCGGCCGTGACATGGGCATGATGCTAGTGTTCGTTCCTCCTCCTCCTCCACCACCCATCTGAAAGAGAACCAAAACTAAGTGGTGATGACATGTTGCCTGCTTAGAGCACAAAAGGTAAATTATTTGAAATTTGACAATAGCAAATTTGACTACACTCATTTATGGGGGAAAAAGGTTAACAAATGCAAAATTAATACATAAACATAGTGGGGCAAATGCTGAAACAGGGTATATTCTCTTAAGTTTATAGTTTCCCAACAGACACTGATTTTAGATTGTTGGTACTTTTAAGTTAGATGTTGTGTTTTTGTCAGCCTGTCAGTATCTTTGTAGTGTTGGCACATGACTACAAGTAGCTACCCATAAAGATTGGTGGCACTGACAGGGAATTACTAGCTGTCCTAAATGATTGATTCTTCACATTTTGTGCTTGCCATCAATGATGAAAGCTGCCTGCGCTTGTGTCAACATTCCCAACACTGTAGGAACAGTTCTCACCATGGTCTGTGGTTTGCTGTGTATCATGTGTGCTTGCACCACCTCCAGCATGTGTGAGGTAATTTCGTTCATGTCCTCAAGGGGCCTCACACTGAACGCCACCAGGGACCTGTGATTCTGAGACAGGAAGACACACAAACACACGCCCCCACCCTCAGTACATCTGACAACAGATGAATTCACAGAGGAACTGCAGGCTTGCTCTGGGAACCTCTTCAAGCTGTACACATCCTCCTTGGCAACCTGCCTTGTGTGCAGAAGTTCTGCATTAAACAGAACAGGAACTCCAGTTACCCAGAAGACTGCAAACTTCACTACAGAAAGACTCCTACTACATTTCCACAACCCATTTTTAACAAGGGTCTAACCGCTGAATCATAATTATCCCAAAAACAGCAGTTTCACCTGATGTCACTAGCCTACACCTGAAACAATCGCACAAACACACTTAGAAAATAATATTCAGAAATATGTAAAGCCAAAATATAAATGTGTTAAGTATGTATGAATAAAACATGTATAAAACATCCAGGAGTATCTTGGAGTATGAATGCTGATCTGAAACCAGTTTACTTCTACACTCAAGGTAAATTTCACACGGTCATCATAAAGCAGTATTCCTGTGAGATCCATTTCTGATGGAAATAGTCTAGTGGCACCTAGTGTTTGTTTGGTGCAAATTCAAGCACCGCAGCACCACCTGACCTCACAACGTAAGAGTGTAATTGATTAATACAGTATTCAACTGGACTAGCAGCATTTTTGGTTCTCTATCCTGTTTGATGAATTAGTTTCATTTGATTCCATAAGGTTTGATTTTTTTAAATCATTGTAAAGGCCTATTTTATCTGTGGAATGTTCATTTGGAGTTTATTTATGGCGAAGACACATGACAAATAGACTAACCTATACATTCAAGCCACTCCATTCAAACAACTGAATGACCACTGGAATCATTGTGGATCATTAAACGAGTGAGTAGCCAACCAAATGCCATGCGCTGATCATGTCTGTAACGGCATCTCTGTGGGCGGAATATAGTTCATACCTAGAAGCCTAACAATTCCTATTCTTAGGAGAGTCGTCTCTGGGGACTGTGGAGACGTATTTTGGACAATAAACTCACCTGAAAGGAGCGCAGGTTGCCGGAGACTTTGACATAAGTGCCTGGTGGCAGGACAGTGCTGTCCACACTGGGATCCTAAGACAGAGCAAAACAAAATCACAGTTTTGCTAAGGTACCTGAATTGTGTAGTGACCCAAACAAAAACCTTTACACCTTTTAAACAAGGAATAATTAGAAATGATTTCGTGTTTTCACCGAAAAAAGTTAAAGAATGAACCCTGACAAGAGGAAATAATTGTTGACCAGAAATGTCAGGAGACATTTATTGCCACATATCCTCCTATTCTGAGAAATGTCAGTTTAAACAGCAGGACGTTCTCACATCCAATAGGCTTTGGTAAAGGTAAACGCTGAAAAAGGTAGTGTCATATCAAGTGGAAGGTAGAAAATATCCCCCACTGATCTGGCTAACTTTAGGGCTAAAATGTTTTTTAATATAGTAATATTTTACCAATTAATATTCCCCATTGTTAAATGATCTGACAAGCTCAACTGAGCATAAAGCCACCAACATTGTTGTATCGGTTTTGTTTATCATGCATTTATATCTTAAGCATTTGGTTGATGCTCCTATCCAAAGTAACTGACAAGTCCAACTGCAGAATAAGCTTACATTCCTAAATCGCAGTGACAGAGCACCCAGACTCACCTCTGTGTCTACCCACTGCTTTACATCCATAGGAGCACCTGTCATGTCATCGACCTTGTACTGGATGTTTGTCATGGATTTGTCCGTGTTCCTGATAACACCCACAATGGTAACCTAAGACACAGAACAGAAACTGTTATTCAAGTGAGACCAAAAACGTTAATTGATTACATGCTTCCCATCCCATATGCATAATACAGAACAAAGGGAAAATCTATTACTAAATGATACCGATGTTCATATGGTCTTGTAGCGAGACCATCCTCAGTCAGGACCTACCTGGGCAATCTCCACCTCTCCTACTCTGAAGGACTCATCAGCCTGGGTGGCAGACATCAGCTGAGACACTGTGCATGGGATTATCTGTGTGGCACGTGTTCTCTGCAAAGCATACACACAGGTTAACTACTGTTTGTCCATTTGTCAATCAGTGCTACAATCACCACACAACATTGTGTGCACAACTGTGTAAAGGGGAAAGATGTGTTAGGATTTAATGACAACTTGACAGAGGATCTGGCTAAAATATCTGAAGGCGAGACCGAATGGTTGAACTGTGGTATTGGCGTTGTTATTGTTCGGTATATATATTTTTTTATTTCCAGCAGATGATGATAAAGCTGAAGGAGAGACTACAGTACTGACCCCTTTCTTTTCTCCTCCCTGGGATAAAGCAGGTGATGCAAAGCCTCCTGGAGACTGGTTGTATCCTCCAACCATGCTTGATTCATTGTACCCTCCTGAAAAAAAAACAACACAGTGACAGTTGAGTCAAAATGCTCCTTTCTCACTATGCTGCCCATTTGAAAAGGGCATGTAGCTTTGCTAGCTGACGTTAACACTAAAGACACAACAATAACAAAGAGGCCATTTATAAGCAAGCTAATGCTAGCCGCGGTTAGTCAACTTCAGTAACTCACCCTGACCACCCAAGGCACGCAACAGTATAGAAATCAAACTCACCTTGATTCCACATGTTCTTGGTGTCTTATATAACGCACAATAAAATAATTCTGAACTGTTATGAAGACTGTAAAGAGAGGAGAACGAGGGCACACAAGTCTCTAAACTCCTTCTCTGTATAGTTCCGCGCGCTGAACTGACAGGTTACAGCGCGTGCGCGGTACAGAAGTCCCGCGAAATCTGCCATCCAATGAAAACACACAGACGACGTCAAAGATTTTGCTGCCTTCAGGTGCTGTCGGAAATATTGCAATTCTGAACACCACGTTCAGACCGTAGAGGTTCAGACCTCAGACCACCATTGCCATATCACTGTGATACTGTTTTAGAGGTTTAAGGGTGTTTTAGACACAGTATACACATAGCCTATTTAATAAGAATTCTGATTCTTCAAATTTGTAAATTATAATTATTTAACAATAATCTAGATCCCTTTTAAATATTCTTCTCCTGTGTCTTCTGTAATAATGTCAAGTAAACCATTCGTCTCTGGTAAGCTACAGAGGAAATGCACATGGAAATTAGAGATTTTAAAGGGGGGGGGGGGATTCTTAGTATTTCTGGTGATTTTGGTACTTGGAGGTGTAATCACAGTAAAATAACTGAATCATGTTACTTTGCCATTTCCAAAACACGCCCCCATGTACAAACCAGTCAGATTTTGCTTGTCTGAAATCGACCAATCAGCGCTAAGATGAGGGCGGGCCTTCTAGAATGGCCAGCCAATCAGAGCAGTAGGTCATTAGCATAAAACGAGCTATTTTCTTATAGGTGGGAAGCAAACACTGGGGAAGTGAACTAAACGATTTTTACTGACAAAAACTTCACAGGTGTATTTTATAGACACCAGGTAATTATATAAAATTGCTGAAAAAGCAAAAGATAACCCTCCTTTAAGGACTGTAGCATTGTTTACAGTAGGCGTTTAAAGATAATGTTCAGCTGGATCAACTATATGAAAATTATAATATAATACATCTAATACATATAATACATCATTAACCGTCCCATTTCCAGAGGTATGTGTCATCATAATAGGCTAATTAAAGACAGCGTGTCATTATAGCCTATGGAATGTAGACCGAGATATTCCAATCCCGTATCTTATCTCGCTTTTATAGACTAGCCTACTAAACTTGGACATGACTGAAAGATAACGGGACAGCTGTCGGATTTTGCTTCCCAGTCCGACATGTCTGCAACGAAGAGCCTCCTGCTCCTGTCATGTCTGCTTCTCAGATGTGGAGTTCTTGCGCTGTCTGGTAAGTAGTAGATGATAAAAATGATAATATAACCTGCTTTCTGAGTATATAATCACATGACTACCAATAAAATATTTACTGGAAGCTGCCTAGTTTTGCCGGAGCAACTACTGATCTCGTGCGTAATTACGCATTTGTTCAGGGAACTTTTGGCACATCACAGACCTGCACTGGGACTCGACTTACGAACTCACCAATACACCCGAACGTGTGTGCGCATCCAGCGGACAACGACCCGCAGCCAATGCGGGGATTTTTGGAGACTATGTCTGTGATTCGCCATGGCACCTCATCAACTCCTCGGTGTATGCCATGAAGGATATTCTGCCAGATCCGGACTTCATCGTCTGGACAGGGTAAAGGCCTATCTGTCCTCTTTAGGTCTCACTAACCAAACTCCTTAAATTTATGCCTGAAATGTCCTTAATTTCTCCTTTATAAACATTAATTATCCATTAAAAATAAGATAGCTTTAAAAAAGTAGGCTAAGGGTTAGTATCATGGGGTTTTAAAGGATATATTCATGGGTTCATTCACGGAGACACTAGTAATTAAGGGATTTTTTTTATGCTCTTTTTCATCATATTAGAAATTTGATTCTGATCTTACCTTCTTCTTTTTCTTCTATCGTTTCTATATTGTATTTTTTATATTACTGTTTTTATTGGTTTATACTGTCTTTTATTCTTCTGTCTTTTAACAAAGTACACAAGCAACCACTAAGCTAAATTCCTTGTATGTGCAAATATACTTGGCCAATACAATTATTCTGATTCTTAAGTAAGGAGTCAAAAATGAAGGGTGTGTTTAAGGGGGTTGATGGGGTCTCCTCCATGAATAACTCCCTTAACTAAATTTAAGGGGATTTTGTATGTATTAAGGGGTGAATTCATGAAAATGTAAGGTTATTTTAAGGGATTCTTTGTTTTCATGACTAACTTTTTCATTAACCTACTCGTTCTGTCTGTTGTGTAAAGGACGTCCATCTCTTGGGAGACAAACTCTTGTGTAGCTTCATAACTTTCATGTTCACAGCTTTCACAAGATAACCTGTCCTGTGACAGCGTGTGATCCTGTCGACTTTCAAAGCAGCTGATTTGAAACAACCTGCCTTTTGACCTTTCAGAGATGACACACCACACGTGCCAAATGAGGATCTGGGAGAAAATGCAGTGCTCGACATTATCAGCAACCTCACCCACATCATAAATCAAGTCTTTCCAAGTATGTGTAACCTCGCCATGGCACCTCACCTGTTTTTCCACCCCCACAATGACCCATTTTATACATGTGTGTATTCTTGTATGATTTGTGTTGTTTTATCACTCTCTTATACTGTGTTGCATTCTTCTTGTCACCCTCTCTCTCTCTGTTTTAAATTTCCTCTCCCCTTTGAACCCCTCTCTCCTTGTTAATGGTAATGTAGTTTGTTGTTTAATGTCTGTCTGTTATGTCCCTTAATGTTGAACTTTGTATGTCTGCATTTTTATTTTATCCCCTTCCCTTTCCCCCAAGAGGCTAACCTCACGCCAGGCCGTAAATAATAATTTGTTCTTAAGTGACCTGCCTGGTAAAATAAAGGTTAAAAAAAAAATGTGATGGAGAAATCATCCGAGATCAAAATATACCCATAATGTCATACTTTACTTTAGTGTCTTAATGTTGATAAACTCTTTCCATCTTCACCTTTCAGACACTAAGGTGTACTCTGCCCTGGGTAACCATGACTACCACCCCAAGAGCCAGCTTCCTGCAGCCCCGAACAACATCTACAGCCAGATAGCAGAAATGTGGCAGGACTGGTTGGAACCAGAGTCCCAAAGAACCTTTAAAAAAGGTAGTTACAGCTTCCTTTGATATCTGAGATGTGTTCCTCTGATACTTGTTAGGGCAGCAGGGTAGCCTATACTGGTTGAAGAGACGATCCTTCAACCAGAGGACCCAGGCTCAAACCCCAGTATCGGCAGGTGTCCGTCCTGCTGAAGTGCCCTTGAGCAAGACACTAAGTCCTTTCTAGGTGCTGGAAAAGTTGCTTGCCAACAGGGATCAACAAATTGTTATGAGACATGGCACAAATTGCACATGAAGACAAATCCTTCAAAGTAAATTCTGTCATGTGTTTTCTTCAATGTTCCTCTTCTTATAGGTGGATATTACTCTGAAAAGCTACTGAATCGAACAGGTTTCAGGATGCTGGTCCTCAACACTAATCTCTACTATGACCAGAACAATCTGACCCGGAACATGGACGACCCGGCTCACCAGTTTAGCTGGGCGGACCAGGTTCTTACAGAGGCTGCCAACAACAAAGAGAAGGTAAAGCATCTCTACTTTCTCTGCCTTACAAGATTACATAAACAGTACCACTCAAGCTACTGTAAACTAAAGATAGCTACAAATTGCTGTGGGGAATTTCTTTCAAACACTTCCTCTGTCTGTGGTCTTTGCTAACTCAGCACTGACTTGTCTGCCAGGTGTACATCATTGGCCACGTTCCTCCAGGTTTCTTTGAGAAGAAGAGAAGCAAGCTGTGGTTCACAAAAAAGTTCAACAAGCGATACGTGAAGCTAATTAAGCAGCATCACTCGGTCATCATCGGACAGTTCTTTGGCCATCATCATACTGACAGCTTTCGCATGTTCTACAACTCAGAGGGTACAATCAGATTATTGTACAGCTACTACTACTACTACTACTAATAATAATAATAATTTTGCTCCTCCTCTTGTGTCAGTTGGCACGGATCTATATTTTAATCAGTTTCCTTCACTGTTTTACATGTATTTACATTTCAATTTCCTAACTGTGATGCACATTGTGACTTTCGCATCAGTGTCCAGATGTTGCCATTTCATGACCTGGTGCCATACTGAAAGCGACAATAATCAGTGAAGAATTTCCTTCTAGTTTCTACAGACTTTCCCATCAGCACCATGTTCCTCAGCCCCGGCGTCACACCGTGGAAAACCACACTGCCCGGGGTCAAGGATGGAGCCAACAACCCTGGGATTCGTGTCTTTGAATACGACACCCAAACACTCCTGGTCAAAGTAAGACAAGGCCGTTGGCACACTTCTTTATATATTTTTATTCCTAGTATTTTAGACTGAGGAACCCTTCATAGGCCCAATCTACAGGTTTTTTAATGTTTTTATTTGAGAAAATGTGTGAAATTACAAATGTAAAACTTACATCTAACAATTTTCATGCACTTTCATCGTCACATTTTCCAATTTTAACCCTTCTTGTTTCGACCCACCCAGGACGTGGTGACCTACTACCTGAACCTGACTCGAGCCAATAAGGCCGAGGCGCGCTGGGAGGAGGAGTACCGCCTGACAAAGAGCTTCGGAGTACCAGACGCCTCCCCAGCCTCCATGGACCAGGTTCTGCACCGGATGGCAAACGACCGCCACTACCTACAGAAGTACTACGAGTTCAACTCCGTCAACTACGACCTGACAGAGTGTGACAGCGACTGCCGTATTGACCATGTGTGTGCTGCGAGAGCGGTAGACTTCGAAATGTATGAAAGCTGTGTGAAAGGGGCAGCATCCGTTAATGCTGGCTTGCTGCCTGTCCTCTCTGTGGCACTGAGTCTGGTCTTCGCCAGCTGGTAATGATCATCTGTAATCACAGGACTTTAAAGCATCTCATTGAAACTTTGAACTGTCAGTGAGTCATTGGCTAGCATAGCTAAAATAAAAAATATAGAGCTTTGAGTATTCTAAGAAGTGGCTGTGTAAATGTTTTTTCCAGAATTGTTTCAAAATTACAATATTATATTCATTATTTGGTGTCTGCTGGATTATCATAGGACGTATTTTCATGTTTAAAAGTATGTGTCCTTGTAAAACTGAGTCATGCACTATTTGGAAGCAGGGAAAAACATAACCTTTGGCTTCAATATTCTTTGACGTGCCTTCTTTACCTCAGTTTCATTGATACTGCCTAAATACTTGATTTTCAGTCAAGTATGGCAAAAAAGACAAATATAGGGCTCCTTGGTGGCTCGGTTGGCTAAGGTGCATACCATGTAACCCCGATGTCCTGGGTTCACACCCAGCCTTTGTCACGTCATCCTCCTCTCTCTCTCCCAAGCATTCCTGTCTCCCTCTACTGCATCTATGCAATAAAGGCAAATATGCCAAAATTTATCTTAAAAAAACGAGTATCATCTGTTTAAAGTGTGTTGACTTTAATTAATGATTCAATTTTTTTAACAGGAAGAATCAATGCACCTTGAATACCACTGTTACCACAACAATAAACCTATTAACAATATGAATTGCACCTGCTCATGTCCATTTAACAATCAATCAATGCAACATGTTGCCAATCAAGACAGATAAAGCCGCATTATCAGGATCTGAAGATAGTTCCTGTAATTCCGTATCATTATATAAGGACTAATGGGTTTTTGATTACTGCCAGTAAACTTAGGGGAATTCAAAGTGTCACTGCAGCAGATGACTGATCCTGGACTTTGAGCCTGCTACAGAAGACAGACATTTATTGAGTATGAGCTCGAGCAACGTATTTGACGTACGGTGCGTCAACAGTGACGTGGCAGTCTTGGGGCTGCACCCAGTTCATACGCTGTGATCATGACAGTGCGGTAATTGGTTGGGGAGACCTCAGTCAGGTCACATGACCAGGACCTGTTTGGCTGAGGTGAAAGGCTGCGTGGCTGCGTCCAGAGCTTTGCGGTAGTCTTGGAGGCCCAGCTCGGTACAGGCAGGCGCCGTCAGCTTCCCCTGCCGGATGAGGGAGCACAGTTCATCCATCATGGCTCTGAAGGCCCCTTCATCTGGGGAGAAATGTAGTAGAATGTCTTATGAAATCCATTTTATAAGAACTTTTTATGGATCCCTGTCTTATAATAATAATAATAATAATAATAAACTTTATTTATAGAGCACTTTTCAAAACACAGTTACAAAGTGCTTTACAATTAAAAGAAGTATAAAATGAATTGATGAATGCATATAAGGTACAACAACAGTTGTAGGGTAAAAACCAGACTTAAAATGACTTAAAATGGTTCAACTTTTTTTTAAAGATACAAGATTACTTTAAGATACAAACTGAAAATTAGTATAATAAAATAAAAAAATAAAAAATACAATACTAATCCAATACAGACTCACCATGCGAGTGATCTCTCTTCCACTGTGTGACCCAAAAGCCCCGCAGCTTCACATCCTTGAAAATAAGAGCGCTCTGCAGAAAGCAAGGTCAGTTGAGTAAGTGTACAGTGCAGCAGCACAGACATGGGTGAATTAATTTCCTTGGAAAATCTTGGAAATTTGGAAAATGCAATGTCAAATCTGGAAGGCTATGGGACGCTTCATCTTACCACAGGGACGGTGACTGGCTGTTTGGCCATGCCTCCATACGTTACCATGGACCCTCCGACCCTGAAAACAATGAGAAATATGGTATTTTACGATCCGCTTTCTCTTCACTGTAAGAATAACAAGTCAGCAAAGAATATTCAACATCCTCACTGTAGGTGACGGAGGAGTTCTGTTGCACTCTTCCCTCCGACTCCGTTCAGTGCCAGTTTAGGCCTTGGACAGCTCTTTAGAAAAGAAAAATCACAACCATTTTTATTCATCTATAGGCAAAACCACAGGATAGAATCTTTTAAACTGTGCTTGGACTCACAGACCTTGAACAATTCCTTCATCTCAGGCCGCCTCAGCGTCTCCTCTTTGATCACATGACTGGCCCCTATAGCCTTCAGCCTATCACTGAGCTGTGTGAACTCTGGCCTGTGAAAGGGGAGACACAATGAGGAAGTTCATTACAGTCATAAATTTTGACACACAAAGACAAATTCTCTCTCTGTCACCCTTGGACAAAAAGACCCGACTATCACAGCTAGTTGTCCTTCAGGGACTGGCTGATAACCCCAGCTAATGATTAGGACTGAAAACCTCCCAAGTCTCCTCAAAAGACTGCATATACTTAGCGGGGGTGTGTGTGTGGGGAGCAAACTTGTAACCTTGTCACTAATTTACAGACATTTGCTACAAAACACAGTATCTTTAAAGAGTCAGTGTAGTGTGACTGAGTTCACCTGTCTCGGACAACGTTGATAGTGTTTATTCCCCTCGCAGCAGCGATCTGTATTACAGCCTGGCCGACTCCACTGTTGGCTGCATTCTGGATCACAGAGTCACCTGAAAGGAAACCGTTACATGATGTCTATGGCTTCTTCACATCATGTCATATTTACAGAGGTGATAAGGTATATAAGATCCGCACACTGCTAGAATTGATGCGTATAAGTATATGTCCAGAGGCAAAATTAGAAAAATGCTTATTTTAATTAGCTTACGTGATGCTTACAAAGTGCAAAAATGCGCTCAAGTGCAAAAAGGCGAAGTAACACAAATGTTTTGGTTATGCAACCATCATCAGTGTCCTAAATATGGGCAAACACACCGTTATCAAAGGGAGGTGTAGGTTAGGCAATTGGTGTAATATTTACAAAGGTAACATAGGTATACCCTGATGAAGACAGCTTACCTGTTGAAACATCAGTAAATAAAAATAAAAAAGAGTTTAATTCCGAAAGTTAGATATCCACCATTTGAAAACACTGACACCTCCTCAAACAAAATGATGGCTGGTATTAAAGTTAAGTCCATTGTGGGTAACTATTAAAGTTAATAGTCATTTTAAGACCTTTACTTACAAAACAGTTATGCTTTTGAGGATAGAATCATCTGCAATTCTGAAATATTTGTAAAATGTTTCCCAAATGGATATACAGCATTTTGCAGATGGAGCTTTGAGTGTGTGTAGTATTCCTTCCCATGTAAGTTCACGCTGCCAAGCACCTCACCAAGATTATGGTGTGTGTTTATTCATTCCTTTATAGATATTTACAGGAACAGCCATTGCATAACTCTCCCAACATGTGTCTTTCCTGCATCTATGCCTCACTGGTACTTTAGAGGCCACTGTCACTTACCAAAAGTTGTGAAGTATAACTTAGAAGGAATATATTAACATAACTCACAGGATTTGTCGCCACACTATTATTTGCTCCCTCTGATTGCTGAAAAGTGAACAAAACTTCAATTTGCCACACATTTCCTTTTGGAAATGGAGTAGGAGCAAAAAATGTGTCCAACCCTGTATATGTAATCCAAGTGTTTGGAGTCCTGTAAACGGAATTGATGTTTTGGATTTTGGTACACTGTGTTAAGTGAGAAGCAGCACATCATCGGCCCCTGTATGTGGAGACTGAGTACCTGGCTTGAGGTCCTCAAAGTCAGAGAGCATCCTGAAGGCGGTGCAGGGGTTCACCCCCAGTGTGGCAGCGGACAACAAGGGAATGTCACTGGGCAGCGAGATCGTATCGTCCTCCGCTAGTACCGCTGCTGTCCTCCACGTCCCTGCTCACACCCAGGCAGAAAATCACACCAGAGAGACACAATAGTGACACTGCAGACTCACTCCTCTCTCTCTAGAAGTCATTTACCGAGCCCAGCGTCTCTTGGGATGACCCAGTCTCCTGTTTTGAGGGACTTCACCTGGCTGCCCACCTCCACCACCTGGGCCACCCCCTCGTTTCCCCCTACTGCCGGGAGGTCAGGGAGGATGGCATAGGTACCTGGAGAAGAGTAATGGGTAAACAACTGATCTTCATGCCTGTCTAAGTGGTTAAAAAAAATACTGTGTGCTGTGTTCGCTCCATTGTTTTTACTTGCTAAAATGATTAGCCTGTGTAATAAATGAGCTAAGACAAATCTGTCTTTGAGTTTTTAGTGTGCAGCAAACCTAATCTCCTATAGACTATCATGCTTCTCCTGTATTTGAAGTCCAAGCTGTGCAGATTTCACTTCACTTGTTTGCATTACTGTGTGCTGAACTGCTGTCACTGACCAATCAGTATGCTGACATTACTGATCTTGTTTCTTCTATTCATACTTTTCCTAAGTAATTTGGTGTGAATGGCTGCTGTAACTACTTGGTGAATGGGTGTGTAATTGTTTTGTTTCTTATAACATAAATGTTTTTAATTAATTAACTGTAATATTTACTACCTTGAATCATGTTGATGTCTGACGGGTTGATTGGGGCTGCCAGCATTTTAACAAGAACCTCCTTTGCACCTATGGAAGGAAGATCCACGTCCTCCAACCTGGCAACCATCAAACTTGTGTCATGATATTGATTAAATGAATGATTTTTATGCTATTAACGAGTATCTTAGTATCTGACAAATAACTTTAGACATGGGTTTATAGTTTTCTATGGATTGCAGGTAGCATGCTCGCGTTAGCCACGTCGTTAGTCACGTTTACAGACGCATATCTGCATCCACACAGTCAGAGCAATGCAAAGGGAGGTGCATATTCTTACTGGACAACTTGAGAGGGGTCTCCATGGTTTCTGTACACAAGTGCCGTGCATCTCTGTGCTGAAAGCCCAGCTGAATGACTGAAGTGAGTAGTGTTAGCTCTGGTGTGTGATGACAGCTGCAGCAGGGCGGCGGAGAAACTTCTGCATGTTGTCTGACTTCTTAAACAGGCCGTGAGGAGCGGGAGCGACATTGCGAGCGAGGACTTCACTTTATACTATAAAAATAGCTATAATGGTCAGAGTTAGTATTTGAAGTGTGAATGTCGCCTGCTAGTCGTCCTCAACACGTACAAGCACCGGCCATATTGGATTTACCCATGAGGCTTTGGTGGAAAATGTAAACAGTGAACAGCGCCCCTAGTGGATAAGCACAGCAATGCACCGCCAGTGGTTCCCAAAGTGACCAGGCAGGCCAGAAAAATAAGGAAAATTATTAATTTCACTGTTATTTCACTCTCTGGAAGACTGTACAATGAGATACTGCATAACTGGATGACTATTCTAACCAGAGGTTTTAAATCCCTGTTGTAACAGAAGGAAGACAAATAGACACAAAAAGTGCATGTGAATATTGACATATTTATTAGGAAATGGAGCAGATCTTTACATATAGAAACATAATCACAGTAATACTTTGAATAGCCTACATGCTGCTTACCATTGACAAACTAGCCATTAAATTGCCTGAGGTCAAGTTAAATGTAGTTTTATGGCAGTAAACATTGATACATTCTTCAGTAATAAATGCACATTTTTGGAAGAGGTTTCAGCCATTTACACTATAGATACAACATCACAAATGAAATGGCTGATGGTCACAAACAAGATGTTACATAAAAAGCACACGCAAGACACGAGGTAGAGTGTGATACAGTATGCTTTTATGTGCTTCAAATGTTACCCTGAGCACATAATACGTCCCTGGATTTTTAAGGTATATCTAACCCATCTAACACCCAACAATCAAATCACAATAACACATCACTGGGGAGTCAAACAGGTTTGTTGCAATCAGAACGTCTGTCATGGACTTTTGTTTTCAAATGATACTCTGAAAACATCACTAAGTTATATACAGCAGAATATTGCAAACATTACAATACACCACTTTGCCACTTTCATTCGACCTTGATCTAAACAATGGGTATCAAAATAAGTAGAACTTGAGTTTGACACATGAGGTATTCAATGGTTTCACAGATTTAAAAAAAATAAAATAAATACTGAATCATAGAGATTGATGAACAAAAGTCCTGTTTGTGTGTCTGCTTTTTAATGGAAAGACTGGAAAGTATTCAAGTCAGAGGATCCTACTGTTACTGAAATAATGAGCAGTAAATTCAACTGAAACATACTGAAAAAAGTAAACTGTTCCACCAAGTCACTTGCTTCAACAATCTTTTCCATTCTTTCAAGTATCGCTTATGTAATCTTAAAACTTGGAAAATTGTATCCCACCACCCAAAGGCAGAATCTGGGTATGAAACAACATTTGACGAGTGTTAAGTAAGTCATCCATGACACATTCTTTTTGTCACAAGCATTGATAGTCTGAAATACCATGTATTGGCCATGTGTTGAGACGAGACAACCCCGATTTATATTCTACTAGCCCCAATCCCTTAACAATATTCTACTACATCCCCATCTACAACGATTATAGAGGAAAAATACAGTAATAGCGGAACATTTTCTTCATATATCATGGCATGTTATGTCAAAGAAGAGAAAATAAAGAACATCATCAGACTAGGTGCATGATAAATTGACAAAGTATAGGTACAAGTCAAAAAGCCTGTTAATCTCAATGAAAAGACATCTAAACTGTTACAGAATTTGCATCTTTGTACTTTCTGTGGATGAGCCCAGAAAAGTTTCACTGTTGCACCAAGACATTCTCTCTACCAAGGCTCCCTTGTCCTTTGCTTCGCACCAAACTTCATACAGACAAACATTGCATCCCTACTTTGTCATGAATGAACACTCCTTGACTCCTTCCAATCAATCTGAATTATTCCCTGAGTTTTCAGATTGGCGATTCCTGAGACAAGCCTGAGAGTGGAGGTTCTACTATTTCTTTTTCCTTTTTTGCCACCAGCAATCAACTATGTTTATCAAAATCTAAAAAAAATATATAAAAATATGGAACACATATTCAAAAAAAGATTAAACTGAATATAAAAGAAATTAATGCATCTTACACATGATTAGTGCAGAGTAACATTGCATTGGTTTTGGCATAGATAAAGAGGTATTACAATGAGCCCCCCCCCCTTCTGGAAGGTTCATTGAGCATAAAAATAGAAAAAAAAAAAAAAAATCACACAAGGCAAAGGAAATAAAACAAAGTCACAGTTTACAAAAAAGTCCTCATAATGCCATGTACCTGCTCAGTAAGTACATTGTAACTCTTGTAATGTATTCTATCATTATTACACTGTATCATACTGCACTGAATTATTAAGGACAGTGACAATGATTTATCAAAACAACAGTTACTAAGCACTGATAGTGATACTTCCACAGTAATATGAGCACCCTGATGTTAAAAATACGTTACCCAAATAAATTCTCATGTCAAATGTAGCTTTGAATGACATTCGGCAGTTTTCTGATGTCTAGCAGAACATTCATCGCTGAGCGGGCTTCAAAAGGAGCGAAAGGATAAACTGCAGCACACTTGGATGAAAATAAATAAGTAGTATGATTTTTAAAAGGCTTTAGAATAATTTTACATATATATTAATTGGGTGTACAAGTCTTGTCAGCTTCTCCTGTAAAACGGGAGTAAAATGCTGATTAGCTAGTTCTACATGCTCCTCCGTGCAGGCTTGGTGTTCCTGAACTATTACCCTACTAAAGGTTATAGGAGGTAATGTCTTAAATAGCTACCTAGTAATGGACCACAATGGATGAAAACAGAAACACCAGCCTTCCCACTAGCAACATCATGTCTGATTCTGCCTCAGTTTATTCAAGTATCAAGAGGAGAGCTAGCTGAACCACTCAGTAACTCAGTCCATGTCAAGTATCTTACTAGAGGTGGTGTTGTACATTATTGGGTATAGTACCACATTGGTTGGAATTATATCAAATCCAAATGGAAGTACTTACAAAGTAGCAGTATTTTGCACAGCAGCCAATAACATGAGAACATACTGCCACTGGGAAGTTGATTTAGGTAATGCTTCCAGTTCCCAGAAAACTTTTGTGAGTGTATTGGTACTAATGACACTCCTACATAAATACTGTAGTGCAAAAAGGATTTGATTTAATCCCAATTTACATCACAATCTCTAAAGCTGTATTTCGAGCAGAGAATATTTGGTTTACTATCAGTGGCTGGGATAACAAGTTTCGTAGCAGACCAAACATGCACCGATGAGGTAGACCACGCACCTTAGACAGCCAGCGAAATGCTGGATCAAAATAATGAAATGACACAAATAACTCCAACCAAAAGCTGGCAAAGACTTCTGGTCTGACATTCATTTGGCCCCAGGAAATCTGGATGGTCACTTGCAATATCGGCAGATGCCAAAACATTGCCTATAGCTATACCCTAAACCCCGTCCCACGTGTTTTCACGTACCCGCCCATTCCCCATGCGATATGCAAACTAACATTCATTACAGAGGTACTGTCACGTCTCTGCCTTGTCGGATAGTGAGGTGTAACAATCAGGAAAGAGACAAAATGGTAAGGCAGCAAAAGTGTAGCTCTATACTTATCACAGTGACTGAGTATTATGCAAAAGCAGAAGAGGTCGAATGCCCACAAGAGAGGCACAGTATCACATAAAAGAAAACGCAGATCCTACAAAAAAAATCATCAAAATAATCTGTTATATGGCATAATTCACTACAATCTCAAACCCCTGAATCAACAGCAGTGATTAATATATTTAGAAGGCTTCCTGAGTGCAATAGTACAGCAGTATTCCTGAGTGTTACACCAAATGAAAACAACAACTTCAGCAACATTCTTCATGAGCAATATATTTTTTTTTCAACCTGAGGTAGTTCCAAAAGCAGCTTCAGCAGGTGGAAGGGATCTTGGTGTCCCTTCTCTCCAGTAAAGCAGTTTGATTGGCCTCTGTGCTTCCCCGGCTTCCTTGCTGCACATTTCCTTGTTCAATCAGAGGTCTCCGGAGGCGGTGCCGACTGGCTGTGCTCCTCCTCATCCCCTTTCAAGGAGGAGGGTTTTCCCTGAGAACCTGGTGAGGACTGCTGTGCTTTGATTGGGCAGTTGGCGACCATGTGGTCAATGCTCTGGCAGAAATGGCACTTCTTAGGCTGGGGTGGTAGCTTGCACTCTTTGGCATGGTGGTCCAGGCCTCCGCAGTTGTAGCACCTACAAGAGGAGGGAGCATTCAGTCAGGACAGCTGGAATATTTGCTTTACTGGCACCTGTTGGCCACTAGATGGCAATATTTCATTTGGAGTGGTTTGAGTTTGCAGTAAGTCATAAATCTTGCAAGGGCATTCCAGGTCACCCACACTGCTCTCTGAACAGGGCACTAGATTGAAACATCATACCACACGTCAAGTCATTTCTTAGATGTTACTAAAAAGATAATGTTTGCACAACTGTATGTATGGGCCAGGTGCATCGGAGGAGAAAGATAAGGTCAAGTCAGAATGTTGTGTCTTGAAATAAAACCCTTGTAAGTGAAGACATTGTGCGGGAGTCTACAGATTTTGACTACTTCTTCGATGTTTAAAACCACTCCAGGAGTGGTTTTGCTTACTAGCAACCTTGCAGAAAAGCAGGGGTTTCTGGATGGGTTACATAGTCATTTTGGAAATGTAGATCATAATCAGCGAGTGGGCTGCAGAATTAGAAGAATTAACATATTCTTAGTACTTTGGCAGTGTTCCTATTTTGCAAGGGACCTGGCATGGTTATTATGTTCCGTATCATCTCCGGGTATCATAAACAGATTTCCCTATTTGTCAAATTGGCTATTCTGAAATTAAGCCTCCCGTTACACTCTATTGTACCGAAGTGAGAGATCCATTTCATCGGCATTGAACTGAAGAAGTGGACACAGTGAGGGGTCAGTGGTAGCCATCAGGGGTGCCATCAACCACCTCTGTTCAAACATGGGCTATAGAATGGCCACGCGTGCAGGGCTAGAAGACAGATGGGTGGTGGGCGTGGGCCGGTCAGTCAGTGCCACTGCGGACCCCCTGCCACCATTGTAGCGGCAGATGAGGTTTGGACAGGACGGCTGCCGAGGGGTCAGTGTGTCTTTGTACCAGCGGCCGTTGGGGTGGCGTCAAGGTCTATACCATCACAGAAGCTCCCTACATCGGCATCGATCAGGGAGTGAGTGCAGGGAAGGGGAAGTGCTCCTTTGTCTAAAAAAGCTGCAGTAATGACCTCTGAACCCTGACCCCACCCACCCGACCCCCACCCCCTACTCCCCCTCCTCGGTTCTCTAACCCCCAATCCCATCCCAGCCCCCAACCCTCTTGCATTTACTCATACACTGTTGCCATGACAACAGTGACCTTTCACCCCCCCTGCCCGGGCTCTTGCATCTGTTATCAATTAAATGGACAGGAGCTTTTTCCCTCCCTGAGTCATATATACACTCACTAAGGTGGTCTATGAAATGTGGAATGAGAAACAGTGGTTCGTTTTGGTGGCTAACTGTGGTCATGTTGTCGTAAAGACCGCTGCAAAAAAAAACAACACAAAAATGAAAACGCCAACAGCCTTGCTTTCTATTTCTGAAAATGGAATGCGATGATCGTCATTGGTCATAACTTTACCGATATAGAAAATATCAATATATCTTATAAATCATAAACAAAATGGTCCAAATGGCCAAAACAATGAAACACCATCCATCGTTGCATAATGAAATATGCTAGAGGGGAATGATATCTACCGCAAGGATCAGTGTGCTCTGGGGAGAGTTATTGAGCCACATCGGGCCTCCCAGGACTCTTTGAGGCGGTAATGATCTCCGTTCTCACACTGACTACTCTCTGGCTCTAATCACAACTGACAGGGGGGGTGAAGTTGATACACCTCTAACCCCGCGCTATATTGATATTCAAAGAACGACCCAAAATGATGGCCCCCTTAACTCTTGTTTTCTTCCATTGGGAGGCACATTGTTGCCATCAGATGAAAACCTTGGATCTTCAAAAAGGGCCAAAATTTCAGGAATTAAAAGAGCTGTACTTTCAGATTGACTACCGTATATTTGGAAAGGTTTTGAATAGCTATCATGGACACTGGAGTCGTGGAACTTGCTCTACCTATGAAGGACCATGTACATATTGAGTTCCAAGTAAAAACATGAAAATCATCACATTTGCAGTTGTAAGGTTTTTCTCCAGCAGTAAAGCTAAGTTTTACTGGCTCTACATTTTAACCATGTTGATTAATGCTTATGTTATCTGAATCTAGATCTTTGTAGTTGCTAGTAGGGTGGTGGTGGTTTTGGAGCTACAAATCATATTGGTGGAAGAGGCTTTGGAAGAGAGAGAGAGTCAGTGGGTGTGAATCCACTGGGGGCCTACAGATTTAAACAGTTATTGATCCAGGTCACACGTCAAGCCTGCTGGTGTGACCCTAGCTAGGACCAGGGTGGGGGTTGGGGTCGAGGCAGAGGAAGGAAAATAGGGAGAAACTAAAACACCATTGTACGTCTGATCCAAACTGGACACTGCAATGAGTGTTTGTAGATTGAAGACACCTATCTTTCGACCATTTAAGGGTTGCTAACATGCAGGTGTATATGAGATCTGTGTAAAGGTAAATGTAGTTGTGCTTTCCAGTTCTATAATACAAGACATCCTTTTTTATATCTAAAAACATAACTCGGTCCAACACCTTATCAATATACTGTGCTGAAATTAGTTGTTATGACATTTCTAATGCTGGCAAAGAAAAACACATTGATAAACCGAAGCCCAGTAGTCATTTGGTTGTTCAATTTGGGAGTTCTTGGGCATAATTATCTGCAAAATACCTTCTGGTATTGATAAGTTATGCATCCAAAGCAGCAGGGAGGCCAAATAATGAAGCACACCATTAGAAAGCAGCTCACAGAGGCTATAGAATAATGCAATACTCATTTTCACAATTTACTTGACAATGAGATGTTCCACAATGGTTGCCTCCAACTAATTAGTCCTGTTCATTTGCCATCGGAAAGGAAACCTAAAAATGTCTTCACTGTTTGAACGTGTTTTGAACGTGTATTTTCCCCAGATTGGACCTTAAAGAAAGGACGCCGCTGCTTACCTATCTCCTTTGGAACGCCGCTTCTGGACGTTCTTGCCTTTGGGTCTCCTCTCGCTGCCCACACAGTGGATGCCCCCTGGTCCTGTAACTCTCTGGGACTCCAGGCCCTTTGACGACTTCTTGAACGTGAACTCGACCGCCTCGCCTTCCTTCAGGCTGCGGAAGCCTTCCATGTGAAGCTTGCTCTGAAAGGGACAGGGGGAGAGGATTCAGTATCAAAATGTCATGTGCCATCTAGGGAACTCCAGTTTTGTAGTGACTGAAGCATTGGAAACCTCTGTTACTCATGTGTGATAGGTATGATAGAAAGATTTGGAGACACATCACCAAGGAACTAATGAGTGCTTAAACCTTTTCCACATCTCAAACACAGATAACACAGTTGTTGCATCTTAGTGTGACATATAATTAATGATGGCAACTTGATCAAAAAACATATTATACCATCAGTGACCAACTCAACAATGAGCATGTGGAGACTTTGCCCCTTGAGAACAACCCCCACCCAATCTTCACTGTGTGATAGCATCAGAGCCCGATAGGACTTATCAGGCATCTGGTATTTTAAGGTCATCATTATGTCTCACCTGATAAATAAACAAGCACTACAAAGCTCGCTGTTCTCACTCTGCCCAACAGTTTGTCCCCACTGCCCTGCATAAAGGTGCTGTTGCCTAATGCTGGCGTGTCTTTTCTCTGTGTTTGAGTGGTAAACCTGATGAGGATAACCTTCAACCCATCCCCCCCTCCGGAGGAACAGCATTCCGCACTGCTGCCCCCACCCCCAGCCCTCTTCCCACCCACATCACAAAGCTCCACTAACACACTGACCACCACCACTAAAACTGCAGGATGCAGGGAATAGTGCTGGGGGTGGGGGTGGGGTGAGAAGGGAAGGGGGCTTGTAACGCTGGGGGGTTGGGGGTCAGGGGGACATTCCTTGGATAGTTGTTTGGCAGAGAGGCATGCAAGATAAAAGTTGGGGGCAAGCTCTCTTGGTCTAAATGATTGATATCTCCCTTTGATATCAGTGCCTGAATAGGTGACATCTTCTTTGTGATCAAAAAACCTGTTCAAAACATGCCAATTTCATTTCACAGCTTGTTGGATGAATGGCATCAATGCAGGGGCTGACCAATTTCCTCATTCGCAATCAATTAAACCATTTGGAGTGGCATTAATCGGTAAGGTGGGACAATGGACCTGTACAAATTGTGTTTGAATATGCCAAGAGTACAAAGTACTCTAGCCTCTCCCATTCCACTATGTTCACCTGATGTGACCTTGGAAAACTTTCCTAGAAGAGAATAATAGCCTATCCAGAAGAAGAACCATCTCAGAGAGGAAACTGGAAACTGGAAAGTGGAAGGAAGGTATGGTGTGCATTAAGCCATAAAAACGAGAAACAGACCAACTCCGTAACATGGGAAACCTCTCTCTGAAAACTGCCACAACTATAGCAAGCAGTTGAGATTGACAGAAAGATCCTTCATTTTGAATAATCATGAATCCTATTTGCCTTTCTTTCATGGCTGAGTGAATTCACATCTGTCTATCTAGTGCAGTCAATGGTCCCCATTCAGAATTTGCCAAAACCACCAGTAGTTGAATCAAGCTCACAAGCAAGTCATGGTCATTACAACATTAAATAAATTACAACAGCAGAATGCTTTAGGACAAGTTATATTTTAGAAGATGCAGGGGGTGAAATTTTATGTTTTTCTAAACATCTCTGGAGTGTTGCGGCCTATTACTCAAATGACTCTCCAAGACTCAATTTCAGATTCATCAGCCAATAAAGACACTTGGTTAAGTCTCCAAAATCCATAATGCAACCATTCAGAACACTGGCATTCTGCTAACTAGCAACACCAGCAATGCCTGCGCCATGAAAATGAAAGTGCCATCTTCTCTAATCCTCTGACGTTCACTGACAACAGCAGATGAGCATCTGCTGCAAAGTCATAGGCGGAGGGGAAACACGATTGGTCATCCATAACATTTGGGTGGCAGCATGGACGTCCACAGAGCGCTGGCCCCATTGTGCTTCCGCCCCAGTGACCGTTAACCCACTTCCTCTCACATGTGTGACCTTCCCCACCCCCATGAAGGTCCATCCCCAGCCACATGCCCAAATCACAAAGCAAGTTATTTACTGGCGGGACAGGTATACGATCGAGGTATGTTCTTTAACCTGAAGAACCTGATGGAGAGGTATGGAGGCAACACTGGGGTCTACAGTAAGCTCTGCCCACAATGGGTCTGGAAGCCGAGGGAGGCAGAGAAAGACATCAGAGCTGTGAAGGACAATGGGAGGATTGCTGCTGAGACAAAGAGGGGCTCGGTCACGGCCGAGGGGAGAGCTTCATTGGGATGCATGGCCCTATTGTCCACCTGCACAAAGGCCAGAGGACCCCGGGAGTTAATGTTCCCTGACACACAGCCACTAATTTTAGGGCCAGGGCCTTGCCGTTGCCATATCCCCCATACATCCATCATTGACACACGTGCTTCTATCTTTTCTGGTGATGGAGAGGGGAGGAAATCATTGGATACGCTTCTCTTGCGGATATGATGAGAGCGGTCACAGTATGAGGACACGGCTTAAGTAAAGCAGTGGACACGGTGTTCACATCTGTGAGGTCTAGCATGTGAGGTTTGGAAGCTAGATCAGCGTCACAATGGCTTTGCTCCCTCAACTCAAGCTTCCTACGAACTATATGTTGCAATAATCCCATTGCTTTCATGACAAGGAGACGCAGGGTTTAGGATCTACTTCAGGGACATTTCAATCAGCATATCAGTTAATGCCAGGACTCACAGGTCATTATGCCAGCTAACATCCCCTATTTCTATTACAATGCAGACAGCTTCACAGCTTTGAAACTAATGGAGCACCAAACTAAGTTTCTATCCCTGATTCAACTCAAGTTTAGGTTTGCAATATGAGTCATCACAAACCGACTTCCTGTGTCTAGTCAAAACATATTCCAAATCTCAACTGCTCAACAGAAAATTAAACAAATGTTCCTATATGTATCATCATAAACACCAGCCTTAACTGAGAGCAGATTAACGGAAAACTTAAACAATCTGAGTGAGTCAGCTGCTGAAGTCTGAATTCTTAACCGAGTGTGAGATATGTCACATAAAATGGGGTGAGAGACCTACCATTTTGTGGATGCACTTAAGAAATGTTTATAAAAAGCTACATCTCTGAAAATGAAATGCACTTTGGGGGACAAATGCCTCCACAGCTGGGGGTCTTGAAGGGTGGTGGCATGGTGGTGAGGGGAAGGAAATTTAAGCAAGATAAACCCAGAAAAAAAAAAAAACCCACACAAACAGGGGGCCGAGCAGACAGCAAAGAGCCTTTAATCACTTTATGACAGGAACCTGAGGTGAACGAGCAGCTAGTGGGGACTCCTCTCATTCAGATGCTAAGTCTTTATCTTATCAGACAGCAGCGGAGGGGCTCATTCACACGAGAACTGGGAGGGAAAAGCACGTCCCCCTCCCCCATTAGCAAAGGTGAATGAAGGCTTTGGCTAAACCTGGATGAACTGGGTAGTTTTCCATCTACATCTGCAGGTCAGCATCAGAGAAAGAAATGTAAAAACCCTTAATTAAGAATGCAAGGAGGATTTGGTTCACTTCAAGAGAAGATAGAGCAGAACAGCATCAGGCCTACCACAGTATCTGGAGATAAACTCATCCTACAACAAACAGCTCTCCACATTAGACAAAAACTTGTTTGAGAAAACAGTAGCTTTCATGTTTAATCTAAGAGTCTAAGTTATGTAGTTGATGTGTTGTATTCATTGTCTTCATTACACTGCCACTTTCATCCAACTTAATGAAAAAAAGAGATAAATCAGTGGAAATTGCGTTAAACTGATACATACATATATTGCATTTTGAGGGGGGAGGGGACAAAAGTCGGAGTGAAGTAAAATAAGGTGATAAATAATTCTGGCTACCAATTTAATCACGTAAATTTGGAGATTACTTGCCCACTTCACGCAGGCCAATCTTTGTGTGCAATGACGCAATCATTTATGAATAATCTAAAAGCTTCCATGATATCAGGTGATGAAGTAGAAACTATAACTTTCAGTCATCATATTGCAAACAGCCACCAACGTAGGCTAAACAAAAAACAGTAATAGTTTGAGAAGATGATTAATTTATGCGGCCTCCCCTTTAAAAGACCCTTCCTTCAAACACCATACATTACTTTGATACTGCTATAAGATCTAACCCTAACCCATAAATTCACCTCATAAAGATTTATGTCAGCCTAAAAAGGTGGGTGAGCTCTATTCTGTATATAAAACCTTGAGTTTACGTGGGTTTACCTTCCACTACATCATATCTGTCCCTCTAGATGACCACGAGGGAAGCTGCTCAGGTCTGCCTGCAACACGTGTTCCCCAGAGGAGCAACACCCACTACACTGCAAAAAACATCCATCTCCACAGCACATTTCATCTTGTATCGGGGCTTCAAATCTTTGTTTTCCTCAAACAAGTGAAAAAATCTGCCGACTGGATGAGAAAATTTCACGTGCTCTCAATGCAAATCAAATTGTTTCAATATTTTTTTTGGCCTACGTGTCTATTCTTGATACAAGTGGGATCATTTGCCTGCATGGTTTCAAAATACTGACTCTAGTTTCTGAAACGAGTGAAGCTGCTTTGGAAATAAGTGGCTTCATCTCACCCCTAATGGTAAAGATTTCCACTTGTTTTAGGAAAAATAGACTAAATGACTCGGTAAGATGGACGTTTTTTGCAGTGTAAAGCTGCACGGTGTATCTTAGTTTCGTCGCAATATTGATACTACCCTAATGTAACAGTTTCTCCAAACAGATAGTCATCCTACCTGATGGACAAACACATCAACCGGCTCGTCCATTGTGACTCCCTCCCGGCTGGTCATGGACAGGAACCCGAAGCCCATGCGGACGTTGAACCATTTGCACACGCCGAGCCCGTGGAAAGGCTGTGAATCCTCCTCGGTACTGGGTCCTTCGTCCTCCTCCGTCTTGCACACTCCTGCAATTTCAAACATATTCAATTAAAGATGCAGAAAAACTCCCATGTCGAGGGAAAGGCGCGCGTGGCGCTTCAGGTCAGCGGTGCTCGAAAAGCGCACACACCAACTCGAAAGACGCAAAATCTCAACAAGTGTGGTTTCTGGTTTGGAAAACACAAGAGCTTTTTCGTTTCATTTATCCTTTGCTGTGACTGCAATGCAACTTCGATACAGTAAAATGATCTCGTCAACATTTTTGACCAAATTTCACCAAAAAATCCTCTCCTGAATTGAAACAAATGAACAGCGTGTGCATTTAAGGCCTACAATCTTAATAGATATGCCAAACATTTCCAGCCATATACAAACTAAAGTAGTTTTGGAGGCTATAAGAAATCAAAGATTCTAAAGAGCATGTAATTTATTGATACACATATTGATTGAATGCTCCATGCGTAAACAATGCGTGAAAATGATACATTACAACCATTACATTACAAAAGATAGGCAGTTTTCCCCCAAAACAAGTCCCTTAACATTTTTAACTCGGAAAGAAAAAGGCATCTTCGTTTTGTTACTCGACCTGGAAATTCCTGGTTGGAAACAGAGCCCATGTCTTCAGTTCTGCCTTGAGTCAAAATAAGCACCCAAGCTACAGTATCCTCTTTAGCCCTCAAGCTGGGTAATCCTCGCAGACTGCCACTTTCATGCAAAATGCTGTGAAAAGCTGAAGCTGCGCTGCGAGAGGGAAAGCGGGAGAGGGAGGTAAACAAAAGGGGGCTGGCAACCTATTCCCCCTAAACAATGAGGGGTGGGGGGTCACCGGGCAGAATTTTGTTGAAGAATCCCTCAGAAAATCTCAAAGACAATGCAAGGAAACCCAGCCCCCCTTCAACCCCCAAAACTGAGAGCTTTAAGTCAAACATACCTTCTGCCATGTTTCTGGAGTTTAGTCCCAGTGTTCACCGTTGTGTCTTGACCCAAAGCGTTGGGAGACGTATTTTTTCCCTCTCTCTCTCCGTCTCCAGCAGTGGTCAGCTCTGTTGGTCAATACAAATGACCATTTCTCATCCTCAGCAACAAACCCCCCACACTCTCAGTCATGTCCACGTGATTCACAATTATAGTCCCTAAGGATATATTGCACATTGTATGACGGAAGGGCCCAAATGTGGCAAGCAACCAATCACTCCTAACGAAAAATCCCTGTAATATTCCTGTAATATTCCTATAAAGACTCAACAGTGCGCCTGTGGCGCTGTTTACTGTTGTTGTCATTTGTGGTATTATTATTATCTCCTGATATCACTATGATACCAGTACAGGAAATTTGTTTCATTACTCATCAGTGAGTTTATAATGACCTTATTGTATTTTGTGGTATTTGTTTTCCATCTCCAATGGTATTGCTATAATATCCCTATAATATTCCTAAAATATTCATGTAGGTACTTTTAGTTTTGCTGTGACATTTGCATATATCATTCTAAAAATCATTATAGGATTAATATAGTTATTTTTCGTTAGCCTGGAAAGATAGGCCTTATTTTAGTTTAGGACTTTTAGTTTTGCTCTGATATTTGTATAGCATCATTCCAAAACTGATCACTGGCTTACTTCAGTTATTTTCCGTTAAGGACAAGAGAAACGACCAGTGCTTATCCAAAAAGCTTTTCTAATTATCACACTATCTGATCAATCTCCATTCTTCTGACCCTACCTCCACCTCCATACTTATTAAATAAGACAAAATGGACAGAGCTATAGGAAATAGCATTCGTTTCAACCCTGCTCGCCTGTTTTTTTGCTTCATACATGCTCTAAATGCACATGTACCCAAAGGTGGAGTCACTATTATCAAAATAATTAAGGGTTCGGACTAGTGGAGCAGGAAGTGCCTGTTCAAAACACCCAACCAGGACAAGATTTGTGGGATTTTTGGTTTTTGGTAAGGTTTTATTGAAGTTTTTGGTATAAGATAAAGTCTTACTAAGCTTCAGTAGAGAGGTTTTATTTTAATTGCACTGCATAAGATGTCACATTTTCTGTCTCCAGGTTGATTGTTAGGTGACTCCATTCGTTTCTTTGTGATCAGTGGGTTAGTTTGCTGCTGTCCTAACATGCCTAAGAATGGGTTGTATGGTAATCCAGTTGCTCTTGAGATGAAACATGGAGGGGGGGGGGGGGGGGGGGGGGTTTCATGCAGCACAGGAACAGCTAATTGTAAGAAAGAGAATGGGCGAGGCGAGTGTTAGATTACTGAATGAAACAAAGACTGAATTTGAACGAAACTAGAAGGCGACAAACTGTTTCCTTACAAAAAAAGAGCCCAGGAAAAATTTGTAACATGAAAACAAGCCAAGCTGGTCAAACGAATTCATGGATCAATAGTGATTGATCGCATTATGTTAAGCTGACTGTTGACTCTTGTCCTTGTGGAATGATGGATGAAGCAAAGAGAGACAAGGGAACTGATCTTTTAACCAAGCCTACCTGAACTGAGATGATCTGAAATGGACAAAAGAGAAATCAGAATCTGATGATTATAACGAAATACAACAACAACAACAACAACAACAACAACAACAACAACAACAACAACAGTAATTTTAACAAGGACAACTAATAATGATAATAATAATAACAATAATAGCCTAATAATAATAACAATACAAAATTGGTAAAAATAGGTTACACTTCAACCCATTGTACTGAATAATAATCCACAGGTAAACAACATACAGTTGATAGTTTATTTTAGACCTAAAATAAAGAAAACTTTTATACAAACTTTTAGAAAACTTTATTCGTCCACTTATTCGTGTTTTGATCATTGCAATACCGATTAATAGCCTACACTTAGCAGTAATAGTCTGATAGGTATAGTATAGGTATAGTCTGATATAGGCTGTATTTTCTTTTATATTATTATGATAAATTCATAAATTATGTTCGACCATTGTGAGGAAGCTCTGCACGAATTATCTTAATTTATTGGCACAAAATTAAACAATCAATCGAGTATTAGTTTGAATTATTCTTTGGATTTTCTCTGAATGGAAACAGTCCCACTTCTGCCCCGCATGTGATGGATGTTTGAGAAGCGACCTGTCGATTTCATCCCAACTACCACGACGACCCCTTGTGGGCCTGAACCGACTGGGACCAGAGGCTGCCGGCAGAAACACGCGTTTTTATGGTTTCTCTGGTGACAATCAACACTTGGGATTAAATACTCTAATCGAAATGTTTAATAACTGTTCATATCAGAAAAGAACGAGAGAGAATCATTGAGAAAATTAATACTCCGTCAGTATCTGCGAAAAATCATTATAACATTCCTATAATAGGGATTTATAGTGTGTCTTGTCTCATTTAAGTGAGTTTATAGTTCCTTATCGTATTTATGGTATTTATTTATTTATTTTAATCTCCATTGATATCCCTATAGTATTCTTATATGGATTTATTGTGTGTCTCTGGTACTCAGTGAGTGTATAATGACCTTATCGCACTTTATAGTATTTTTTAATCTGTAAAGGTATCGCTATAGCCTACTATTCCTATAATATTCCTAAAATATTTCTATAGGGACTTCTATTTTTGCTGTGACATTTGCATATATCATTCTAACATTCATTATTGGATTACTATAGTTATTTTTTCGTTAGGGATAAGAGCCTGAAAAGATAGGCCTCATTTTACAGATTCATTCATTTTATCAAATGGATCGGACGTCAATATGGAGAAAATCGTGGCCCAGACATACGGGCATAATCTATAAAAAAAAAAAAAAAATAGAAAAGAAAAGAAAGAAAGAAAGAAAGAAAGAAAGAAAGAAAGAAAGTCTAGATCTTATGTATTAAACCTTAAGACAAAATGTGCCACCAAACGGCTGTAGCATGTCGACACATAAATAAGTTTCCGTAGTTGGTGCAGTTGGATTTAGATTACATTAGCCTAGTCCTATTAATACAATAAAAAGAACTAACGATGAGTCTTTATTGCAGAATATATTTTCTCATCTGCTTGATATTGGTGGGAAATGTTTCATTAAAAGAATTTTAAAATATTTAAAGAGCTTGTTGTCATGGCAACAGGCCCTCTATCTGATACTTTAACTCTTCTGAAAAGAACTTGCTCAGTTACCACTTTCGGGAACTGAAACCGGATATGGGTAGAGCCAGAGTTTCATATATGCCTACTATAGTGACTATAATGCGTGTAAAGCTGAGTATTTAAGCCCTTGTGCATATTACAGTAGGCTAACATACTTCATGTTAACATGCTTGATAGGCCTCAGCCATAGGCAACCGGTAGGCTACTTTCAGCACCTTGGACAGCAGTGATCTTCTGTTGGACATTTCGTTTTTAATGATTAGGTCTTAACATGACTTTCACAAAATGTACGTTCAACAATATAAAGTTATTTAATTTTTTTTCTATATCAAGGCCCAAATAGCTTAAAAGGCAGGTTGCCTAAGGCTTATCTTAACATATTCCTTTATACGCAAGAGAGTGGACAAATTTCAGAAAGGAAAACAATCTAATAAAGTCAGATCATTCCCAGTGGATAGGGTCCTCAAGTGCTGGACCATAGTCTTGGGTGTAAACCAAGGCTTTTCAAGTCAATCTGCAAGCTAATGCACCAGGTTCACAAAGATGGCGCCCTCCTGTTTTGACGTCAAAACAGCTCCAAGCTTATCCTACATCTTATCCGATACTAATGAGGGTTTCAAACTGACAACAGCAGTGACATCTGGATGCTTTGTGCTGTGACGATGAAAGCGGACCAATAAGAAGCCAACTTTCTTTGCATCCATTCAGTGACATGTGTTGCGTTCAAATGCTCCTCGAAACTCATAAATAGCCAACAATTTGTTTGGCGTTCAAGTGCTTTTGATCAGGAATAATAAGAAAATGGACTCTGTAACAAAAGCAGTTTTTGGTGGCTGTTGCTTTATTTTAGAAATCAAGAATGAAAGACATCACAGAGCGACTTTGTGCTGCAGTGGCAGAATGAAGAGGAGAAAATGTGCATCAGACATGTATGTTAATTGATTGATTGATTGCAGTAATTTATTAGCCAATTATGAACAAAATGCATGACACCTAAAAGTTAATGAGTGAAAATAGAAACATTAGTTGCCAAATGATAACTGAAAATACTTTTACCACCACTAGTTCACCAGCTTCCCAGCTTTCCGCCCCCTAAACGTCACATCTCGGCAACTCAGAAAATTGTGACTTCCCTAGCTGTAGACTATTTACCACTTTGTTGGGTCGTTACATGTCGCAATTACGATATTGACGCAGCAAGTGAATGCAGCAACTGTGAGACGCCTGTATGTATTATATAAAATGACCACTAGGGGTCAGTGTAGCTCTTTTGGCTCTCAGGGCGAGCCAGGCATTCAAGCAATCAAACAGTGAAGATTTAAGTACAAAAAAACAACAAAAACTAAGGGATTGAAATCAAAGCTGAACCCATTTGGATCCTGAAAACAGTCTGCCAATTTGAAATTATGAGTCGAAAAATTAAATAATAATAAACTAAACTAATCACTGAAGTTAGCAGGTATAGACAGTTTACTTTCTGATTCATGCAATACATTGCAACTAGTAAAATAAGACAAATTGAAGATGACTATTTGTCCTTTTCAGATTTCACTACTGTGTTGGAGTTGGCATAGCCTACCTGACTGAACCCAATTAAAATGAACCCAATTCAGCAGAGCAGAAGACCTTTTACTAAGACAAACCACAAACAGCAATAGATAAAAAGGGAAAATAGCCTAATAAACTGGATCGACACCTTACATGGACTAACACACCAAGGATGTTGAGGCGTTGTGACAGAAACCCTGAGCTTTAGTCTTTGAAAATAACATAGGTGGGCAGAGGTTGAAAGCGTGCGAACACATGATTTTATATCATTTGACTTAGTTTGTGTGGGTGTGATTGTAATGGGTCAATGATCACCGAAGAGGAAAGAAAACAAGGAGGCTGCTACAAGGGTTAGACCGATATTGGCCAGTCACTGCCGATATGATGCAGGTTCCTCCCCGATGGCAGCTACATAAAAACAATCTGTAAGACCTGCAATGCAAATCTCATTTTCTTTACACATTCTCATTCTGTATTAATTTAATAGTCCAATAATGATTTTGTGAATTAATTCTTAGTCTAAAGGTACCAATCTTACCCAAAGTTTCCCTACCATTGAATTAGTGCGTCACCCTGCCTTAAGAAGCTACTAACCCTAAAATAATCACCAGTCTGGGTTTCAGTTTTAGTGTCCCATAATGGTCTAAATGCTGTTTCAGAGGCTTTTCCACCCTTACAACAATAGACTTCTATGCAAAATACTGGATACTTGTAATTTTTGGCATGAAAAAAATTTAAAGATAGGAATACCTGCACAAAATATTGGCTACATTCTACAGTAGGTAGCTTCAATATCGGTATCGGTATTGGCCTTCAAAAACCCTTATCGGTGGAACCCTCCGATACACACACACACACACACACACACACACACACACACACACACTTGTTTTAATCCCCCGTTTGTTAGACTTGATGAGGGCTGGATTTGCATTCACAATCTATTTCCCCCAAACCCTTAAACATAAACTTAATCTAAAACATCCTTAACTGAACTTCTGAACCTCTTGACGTTCCAGCAGTATCTTTTTGTTATTGCATTTAAACGTAGGCTATTTATCATTTTTAATCATACAGCCTGCAAGTGACAATTGAAATTGGAGATTCACAAACTCTTACCACACTTACAGACATGATAATGATAATGACACGACACTAATAAAATTCATCTTTTGTTGCTGATCTGTAGATTTTTGTTGTGAGCTTTACAAAAGACTGAAGCCTCTGTACACAACTAACCTATTCATAGGCTGTAAGCTCCGGGGATCCTACACACAAGTCATATTCCGGGCTGCGCAAGGCAGGGGGGCCGTGCACAGTCAGTCAGATATCGAAACAGAGATAAGATGAGAAAGCCACGCCTCTTTTATATCAAAACCGGACTGTGTTAAAAGAGCAAACCAACCGCCTGATGCTGGAAATACCGCGGACAGCGACCGGAGAGCGAAACAACTCGTGGATGTCATCTGTCGGCTTTCCTGCGAGCGGACTGCAATGCTTCTGGGCGGGACAAGACGGCAAGCTGGAGGAGTGTCAAACTGACAGCAAAATACCTCAGAGTGGCATTTTGAAGATCCATGGGTGACAACAACACCGGCAAGATCCGCATGAAGCAAAATCTCCTCTCTCTCGCAACTGGGCCAGGAGCTGAAACCAGAATAATGTAAATAGCCTGGACTGGATTATTCCCATTGTGTGGAGCAGAACAAGCGCTTTTGGAAGTGAGTTTTTTGCGGATTCCTTACAGCCTACAGTAGCCTACGCAACTCAGAATTCAAAACATTTATGAGCTTGTGGAAGAAACTTAAAAACCCATTTAACTGCGTCACTGTGACTCGACTGCAATCATGTAGCAACTGCTTTCTAAGTTATGAATTTATGAAGACCACGACGTATAATGCAGTAGGCCTATTTGTAATATGTCATTTTGTTCATGCCATGCACGGCACTTTGGAGAGTATATAGCCTATAGGTTGTGAGTTGAGCTCCAACTCTAGCGCGGAGAAGGGGGACAGACAGAGGTTTTTATTTACACCCCTGCTCCGTCCGCGCCGTTTGCTCTCCAGAGGAATTGCCTCACTGCTGCCCAAAGATGGCACGGCTACGGAAGAAAGCGTGCATAGCTCTGTTTCTGTTCACGTTATTCGTCTTCGGGACCATGATGGGCTTGAGGACACTGAAGCCCAGCGACGGCTTCTCGGATCTGGCTCCGGGGTTGGAGCTGCTGCCGATGATAGGGGGGAAGATGGACCGGCGCTCGGTGTCCCAAGACACCACGGCGTCCCCGGGTCAAGCCCGCCCGGCTGGCAGCAACACCAAAGTAGTTTTATCCAACTCTGGCCCTGAGGGAACGATATTTTACGATGTCCAAATTTTTTATTATGTCTGGTACGGGACGCCCCATATGGACGGGAAATACATGCACTGGGATCACGTCCTGGTCCCACACTGGGACCCTAAAATCGCAGCCAGCTACCCGAGAGGGAGACACATGCCGCCGGAAGACATCGGCTCCAGTTTCTACCCCGAACTTAATCCGTACAGTTCGAGGGACCCGGACGTGCTGGAGTCCCACATGGAGCAGATTGGAGCATCTGCTGCAGGTACAGTTCAACGGTGCAGTGGGCACCCAGGCTCTCATGGAAAAAAAAAGAAAAAGCTGAGTGTTGTTATTCGTGCCCAGCAGCTGTACAGAAATCTGGCTTCTTAGCGCAAAGCTGCCTCCTCTTCGCTTGAGGGGCGCATAAGATTTTCAGCACCACTCATCCGCTGGACAGCTCCTTACGCTCCACCTAAAACTCCTAAACTCTGCAGCTGCACTTTCCTCACAGTAATCCGCCGGCACAGAGGAGGCGGCTTCATGACTTAAAAAAATGTGCAGAGTTATCAGGAGGGTAATTTCTCAGAGTTTCTTAGGCCTATACGTCTTACCAGCGGGTTGCTTTCCTGTCTATCACAATTTCACAGTCAAGGCTCAGTGTCTGCTGCCATACAATGGTTTTCCTAATCTCCACTGTAAGAACTGGGCAGACCAAGTCAATTTAACATCTTTGAGTGGGTCAGTGGATGTGATGTTACTCTCTTGAAAAAGTTGTATGGTTTCCCTATAAGACAGCCGAAGCCTGTAGCCTGGTGTCGAGTTACAGCCTGCCAACAGCAGCCTACACATGATAGGCCCGGATCTTTCTGCCCTGCGGCTCAGTAGGTTATTGTACACCATCCGGAATGATAACCATCCATCCGGTCGTGACAGATGGATCATGGGAAAGGCCAGCTCACAGTACTGTGTAGTTAAAACAATCCATTTAATTAGAAGCCACGGGCACAAAGGCGCAGAGAGCCAAACTCTAAATAGCACCACTTGGCTTGATGACTGATTCCCCACCACTTCACGGGGGCCCATAAATAAAATGAATAGCGGTGGCCATATTTTTTTAATACATGCAGACATCGCTAGTTGGATATTGTAATCTAATATTCCCCACAGCTCCCGGGCAAGTGGACACGAGTTTAACGAATTAGGTTTGAGTGCATATTGGATGTGCCAGCGCCTGTCTGCTGCCAGGCACCGCTGTCTGATATGAAGCCATTTCTCGGACTGCATCAGAGCACGGGCGAGCATTTCTCTGCCGGAATTTATGAGCTGTCATACACTCGAGCTGTGCAGAGAAATTGCCACTAAAGCGAGACATTATAAATAGTCCCAAGGTGACAAGTGCATATTTATCAATCAGATGCAAGATATGCATGAGTGAAGGCGTTGAGGTAAAAAGAATGCACTGTTCTCCACACACCATTATGCAACTCACCTTACCAACATCTGTCTGCACACTGTAAAATAAGTCATTACACTAATGGAGAGCCAGGACGAAAAATTCACAGCATGTTCAATCAATGTCACCCAATTTACTGTGTTCATTCAATGCTTTCAAATGGGACTGTAAAACTGTGTGAAGGGCTGCGTGACCATGGGGATAAAGTGCTGCTGTGGTGTGAAAACCTTGTAACTCTAATTGCGGGGCCATGGAAGCTATTCAGAAGTTTTCCCAGCTCTCAATTTCCCCACGGGGATTGATAAAGTTTCATCTAATCTAATTGAAATTCACTGTATCGTTTCAAAAAAATGCACCAGAATCACATTTTTTTCTTCAATTCCCAATGAGTTCTCATTTTGGAAATGGGTTTTCATCAGACAGCAGTGCTATGTGTGGTATTGGCTGATATCTTTGGTCCAGGATGGGTGATAAGACTGAAGCGCTGCTGTGTGTCTCCAGGGGTTCTGGTGCTGTCCTGGTATCCTCCGGGCCTGGCTGACGACAACGGGGAACCCACTGAGGACCTGGTACCAGCTGTACTGGATGCTGCATATAGACACAACCTCAAGGTAAACGGCATCAGCACATTCTGAGAGTGTGTGTGTGTGTGTGTGTGGGGAGAGTCCAAGGCACCAAAAGAGAGCAATAAATCAAATCTATTGTGAAGCATGATCTTATAGGCCCAAATCAGATCAGTTTTTACTGTACACAACAAATTTTACACTGTTAATTAGTGTTGATTTTACAATGACAATTATTTGGAGTTGACAACTGTTGATTGGAGAGTTGTTTGTCCACTTATAGAGCTGATTTGGCTCTGAGGTGGTTGTTCAAAGCTATCTTAAAGTGTTAAATTAGCTGATGGGTATGAACTCATATAAACATTGGCATAGTGTGGCTTTTTACACTCTCTGATTTAAATTAACACTGGCGATTTTGCTGTGTAGGAGTATGTAAGCAGCCTAATTGCACTCATTGAACTCCCTTAAGTAGGAACTTTATGAGTAAAAGCCTAAATCATTGTCCGGAGAGAGACTGCTTATATTATTTCTGAAAGATTGCCAGAATATCAATGAGGCCGATGTGGTACGTGTGTGTGTGTGTGTATGTGTGTGTGTGTGAATATGACTGTGTCTGCCTATCCATCCATCCATCCGTCTTCCTAAGAGCACAGTGACACAACAGCTAGAAAAAAGGGATTGTGACACTTCACAGTGGAGAGCGGAGGGTTCATCACTGCTCCTGACAGAAATCTCAAACCAAGCAATGGCAATGCAAGAAACTGCAGCCTGTACCAGTTCCTCCTTTGTCACCGGGGAGTGAGAGACGCTGAAGTCGAACTTGTCGTGGACCCTCCTGTAAAGCTGTCTTAGCCACTCAGGGATTTGACTCCGGATGTTTGCGGCAGCAGTGACATCTCCCGCATTAGAGCGAAAAAGGGTCAAAGAGCTGCTGTCGGATCAGTTGTCAGCGGGGAGTGAACGAGCTCGGGAGCACATCAGCGGGGCGGAGGGGTGGAGGGGTTGGGGGGAACAAAACCACATGACCAAATGCCAATTAGGTCGGAAAATGACATGCCAGAGAAAACAACTGTATTCAATATTTGGTCCCTCTGCCTCCTGTCACCGTATTGAAGGCTTATAAAACTTTTACAGGGTCCCTTGTAATGCGATACATTTACTGTCAGATGGCTCTTCAGATAGAGAGACAGACGGAGAGAAAGGGGGAAAAGACAGTGGGGGAGAAAGAAAGAGAGAGAAAGAGAGAGAGAGAGAGAGAGGGATGTCTGGCGAGATCATGGCAGTATCTTTGATGGCAAACTAGCTGTCAGCTTGTAAACAAGAGCTTTACAGGTCTGTGAATGCATGTTTATACAGACAGGCTGTGAGTATGAATGCGTAAAGCTTTGAACTACAGTATATAACACTTAATTTGAAGTGCTTCTGTCAGACACCTGCTTTGAACTGTGCCTTTGAATTGCAGAGAAAGACAAGTGATAATGTGTGTGTGTGTGTTTATGGTAGTGTGCATGCTAAAAGCTGCTCTGGGACCAAAGCGAGCCTTGCATCTGTACGAATGAATGTGAAACGGCAGCATGAGAGAGGCGGGCTTGTAAGAGCTTCTCCTCTCAAGGTAGCTGCCATCAATAATGCACCAACAGCGTTTGCTCAACACATTACACATTTAAATAAAGTAAACCCTCCAGCTGAGGTGTGAGGTGGCCAGGAACCAGAAAAAATCCTCCGCTGTCATCCAGCATCAAGGCTCCTTGTTGAAAGGGGAAGGAATAATAAAGCATGAGGCATCAACCTAAGAGGAAGAGTGGATGGCTGGTTCTATGAGGTGCACGTTTGTTTAGGTTACCATAGGATTGTGGGAAGCGCTGATGAGAGAGCAGATTCATTGTTTTTTAAATCTGAGAAAAAAAAAGAAAGAAAAAAAACCCCACTAAGAATCACTAGAAATCACATTATTCTTCCAGGGATCGAGTTAAGCTTGATATTTCTTTGTAGAAATGAATGCATTACACATGTAATTGTATTTATCCAAGCCTAATTAGCAGTGTTCCTATTTAAACTACTGTGTATCTAGTGAAGTAGATCTACAAGTTTATCCACAGCAGACCTAAAGTGGCCACTGATAAAAAGGACAGATACAAAGAAAATGATTGGAAGCATTACTATTGTAGCACTAATAAACAGTTAGCAGGCCTGTGCATATTTTGATATGAAGATAAAGGATCATTCAATTTTCCAGACAGCGATCTGATACATATTGGCCTTGTCCTCTCTACAAACAACTTTGATGAGAGGCAGTGGGCTTGTCAGGCCAGCGGCCCCTCTAAACCCTGCCTGTCAGATTTGATATCACATTTGTTTCTTCTGCTGTTTGGCTGCAGGCGAAGAAATAATGCATCTCTGCTAGGGCGCGGCAAGAAAGGCAAGATTAGACACGCAACACGAGGCTGACGAGGTTTTAGACATGATGCTGTCAGGAAAACAGCTACTAGCTGGAATTGAATGCCACGCTTTATTGTCAGCAATGACCCATCAAGCATGGGATCTCATAAAAGGCATGTGTGTGGGAAAAAAAGACTGTGACATGCTTTCTACATATCAACGGTGCATTTCAGAGAGGTTGTAGCTCATTCCGGTTGAGTTAAGACGCAACTGCTTATTGTGTCTTAGAAAAGCATGTAAAAGAAAGTGATAGAGACCGGCCAAGAGAAAGCTTCAGAATAACAGTATTCAGTTTGTTGTGTGGTGTATTTCAAGGTATCCTCTTCTGGTCTCTCTGTTTTTTTTACTGTTTTTTACCTCCTCCCACTCCCTCTGCACAGAAGGACATTTATCTTTGGAGTGCTTTTTTCTTGCATAATCTCAGCAAAATGCTGACAAGGTAAAGAACTTTGGCTCTGATCATTTGGAGCTCTAATGCAAATTTGCTAATGCAACAACTTTAGATAATTCCCCTGCTCTTTTCAACTGAAAGACAGACTAAAAGAGGGAAGCCCATGTGAGGCCTCTTTATCACACCAGGATGCGAGTGTGGATCAGCAGGAGGGAGCAGTGGCAACAGCCCAGAATGCATCAGATGTAAAAACAGATCTCTGCAATCTGCTTTCAATAGCAAGGAGGATACCAGCTGGTCTGAGAAATGCTTGGTAGAGCAAGAGAGCAGTTTTGGTTTGAAGTTGCAACTTCAGGCCCTCAGAGGGTCTAGGCCATACTTTTTCCTGAATCGTGTTATATTATTGAAAAAGATAATCCAAAAGAAGACAACAGAAAGAAAAGAAGAAGTAGAGAACTCTCAGAAATCTTCTGTGCATCTGCTTTTCAGTTCTGCTCTCTGTGACAGCGAGGCAGGATACCTGTCTGTAAGTGCTATGTCTGTGTTTACCAGCCTTCATCCCTGTCCTTCCTTGTCCTGTGCTGTCTTGTCTTGTTTGTCACAGTGGCACTCTCCTCTGTTTGCTCCTAATTGAGGAGGAGGATTACAATGAGCCGGGCCGTCTTCATAACGTACCGCTTGACAGAGCAACCTAAGACAGACACCCAGCATGTGAATGAGGCTGCATAACATCACACTGATGCATGAGTCTTTACAATGGTCCTGTGCGGCTCAATGGGGCCTGAATATGACACTAGCATTTCCAGGATTAGGGGTTTATATTTGTTACGTATTTGTTATTCACAGGCCGCAGCATTCACAAGAATAGGTGGAGATAGAGTTCGGTTCTGTCGTGACCACGGGGATAAACTCATGTCTTCCATGTAGAAAAACTAACACCTACCATTGGAGGAAAAGGATAATACTCAGATTAAAAAAGGATACAGTATTATGATTTGCAACTTTTGAGCAGCGCTAACTTTCCAAGTTAGTGAAAAGCAAAAACCTATCTTCACCAAACTGACACTCCCACACACCACACTGCTAAAACTCCCTGACCTCACTTTGGGTAACACTGCACAAGGAAGGCAGTTTACTTTTCATTTATATAAGATGAGCAATATTCCAGCAGCACCCACACACTTGTGTATCGTGCGGTGTGCGTACAGCAGAGTTCAAGAGCAGATAAACATGGAGCCAACAACCCTCCATAACAGTAAGATGGTCGACCTCAGCTTGGAGAGGAGACAGAGCTGAAACAGGCCTTTGGCTCAGGGGGGATGGGTGAAAGGGGGAGGGGGGCAGGAAGGGACGGGAAGCTGGGTGCAGGAGGCAGGGAGCAGAGGGGGGAGTGTGCATCACGGGTCCCATGACTCAGTTTGCCTCTCTGAACAATCTGAACCCTGAGGGGCTGTAAATGTTCTAGCCAGTAAGTAGGCCATGTAGCTGCATACAGAGGGGAATATCGCCCATGGGTGCCCAAGCGACGCCGTCAGCCACACTTACTTGCTTCCAGATGCACCGAGCAGCATCCAGCTACATCCCATCTCGTATGGTCCTCCATTGGTGTGTGTGTGGGCCTACAGGCTGCGACAACAGAGTGAAGCTGACAATCTTGCACAGAGGAATCTGCTCAGCTTTTTTGAAATTGATCTAATTGTTATGAGGAACGATCTTAAAGGTCTGGACCTTTATCTCATACTTTGTTTATTTTTAAGTGTTTGGCCATATCCCTCCCTCAGTGCTTGCTGCGTGACATGGCACTAAATTCCACTCTGTCCAGCATATTTCATGCTGGGGATGTTCCAGACTCATGCTGTCTATGTTTGTGAGATATTCAAATGCTTGACTCATTTACTTATAAATTGCCACCGAGTAATGGGCCAGTGTGTCTGGAAAATGAGCTGGCTTTTCTAGTGGTCTGCATTCATCTGCAGAGAACAGGAGACCATGACAGCTCTCTTCCCCTCTGGGTAATAATTATGTGGAAATAGGCCTCAAATCCTCCCCCCTTTTAAAATACATTCAACTTTTTATCATACAATCTGCTGTTTTATTACAGCAGATTGTGTTGTTACATTGCATGAAGCCCAGCGCTGCCACATTAATCAGATTGAGAGTTATGCCTTCTTAAACACTGATTTCAGACCAGTGAAAGCCAGCCAGGATCTTTCTCTCTGCGCCCCACCTGTGTTTTTCTTGAAATTGAAATGTTGAGGGTAAAGTGCACCCGACCCACACCGTCAAAATGTACTTTTTTGTTGCGCACAAAAGCACTTCGCTGTCTCCATTAGTGACGGTAGTAATTTCGTTTTCGTTGCCTACAGCTCACACATCTATACAGATCTGCAGTTTAAAACAACTCACTAGGCTATATAGCCTATTCTCAACATCACTTTAATCCATTAGTACACTTATGGCTCAATGTCATAGTGACACACTCACTGCCGCCAGTAGCCCCATTTCCACAACAACTGCTCTGAGAGTCCAATAGGCCCCATCAACACAGCTTCCCCCCACTAAATCCTTTTAATGGACAATAGGCACACACGTTTGTTCTAAATTACATGCAACACAGACAATTTGCAGTCAAGTAAAATGCAAAACCTGTCATTTTGGTATATTTGTGATGTTCTTTATTTTAGCTAGATATGGGTAAATGTTCTTTAAGATAGTAAATCCTCTTTCAGTGATAATGCTGCATTTTCCCAGCCAAATAAAGGGTTAAATGCAGGCTCAGACTAGGATTTTATCAGGGGCATGGGAATCATACAGCTTAAGCAAAGCATCAAGCTTTATTGTGTTAGCTCACTGTATGGCGTGTTACATCCATTTTGTTAATGGTGGTCTCCATCCTCTTAGAAAGCCATTTTCCTTCACATTGTTTCCCTTGGGTATCCAGTGTGCAAGAAGAAAAGTGTTCTCGCTTTGATCATATATAATTCAAAGTCATGGAATTCTCTCGTCCTGCCTTAAAATATTCAGTTTAATGTGTGTTTCACTTCTGGTCCCATGTTTCGCAGCTGCTTTTGTTCATCAATGGCAAATAGCCAGTTCTAACAGAGCCATTAACTGAACTTTAAAAATCTCCTGAGGGGGACGAGTCAGGGTTGAAAACATCTCCTACATAGTATGCCGGAGCATTTGTCATAAAAATGAAATGGAGCGGAAGCACAGTCCTTTACAGGCACATCCTATAGGCAAAGCCTCCTAGTGGCTAAATATTATGCTGTACTAGTGGCCTAAGTCAATGTTATCCTTTTTGAATCATAGGTTACAAGAAAACCTATTAACAAATACGACCACCTGCAACGTGTTACTAGAGCAGAGAAACCAGACAACTGGTGTCATGAGGCGCTTTAGGGCCACACAAGGTCACACAGGTCGCTTGTGCATGACTAACTTGTTTTATGGAAATAAAACAACAGGACTCTGTTTGAGGAGGGGGGGGGGGGCATCCAATCAGCTGTAATTAGCCTTGACGGTAATATAATGACTGCATCATACTGGCCCGCTTTCCTCCTGGCAGCTCCCCAGGCTTCGATTAGGTAGAAACCAGAGGATCATCATATTGTCGCCCTTGTCAACCCTCCAAATGAGAAGACTCCCCAGAGCAACTGACTGTCGAGTTTAAGTCAATACTTGCTAAGGTCAACTGTAATTGCTGACTGTGGCGTCTTTTGTGACAGTAATATGATGAATGGAGACCAACAAGGTGTGTGTGTGTGTGTGTTTTTTGTGTCTTCCCAGGTTGCATTTCACATCCAACCATACAGAGGACGAAATGACCAAAGTGTCCATGACAACATCAAGTATATCATTGACAGGTAGGCACTTGACTGGCTGTGCTCTCCATCACTGAGTCAGCAAAAGGAAAACCATTAAGATTTCATGCACTGTTGAAAGAACAGTAGTTAATAAACTGAAATGCTTTTAGAAAGCCATTCAGATCACGTCAGTCTTGCTTGATGACTTATGAATGAGTTTATAAAGTACAAGCTGTTGTTTTACCCTCAGGAAACAGTATGTGTTGCTCCTAAAATGAACACCTGTCGAATCCTTAAAAAAAAACAAAAAAAAACAGATGACTGCAGCCAAAACTGACCATATTGTGTTATGATCTTACTGTATTACTGTGTTTAAAGGTACGGTGACCATGGAGCCTTCTACAAGTTCACCTCCAGCACAGGGAAGAGCCTTCCTCTGTTCTACATCTACGACTCGTACCTAACCCCTCCAGAGTCCTGGTCTGAACTCCTGACTCCCACCGGCTCCCACAGCCTGCGTGGCTCAGCCTACGATGCCGTCTTCATCGCACTGATCGTGGAGGAGCGCCACAAGCACGACATCCTTGCGGGGGGCTTCGATGGCATGTACACCTATTTCGCCTCCAACGGCTTTTCCTTCGGCTCCTCTCACCAGAACTGGAAGGCCATCAAGGCCTTCTGCGATGGCAACAATCTCCTCTTCATCCCCAGCGTGGGACCCGGCTACATCGACACCAGCATCCGGCCATGGAACAACCACAACACGCGCAACCGTGTCAATGGCCGTTACTACGAGACGGCCCTGCAGGCGGCGCTGAACGTGCGGCCGGAGATCGTCACCATCACATCTTTCAACGAGTGGCACGAGGGGACGCAGATAGAGCGGGCGGTGCCCAAAAAGACAGTGACCCGTATGTACTTGGACTACCAGCCGCACGGGCCGGAGCACTACCTGGAGCTGACCCGCCGCTGGGCCGAGCAGTTCAACAAAGAGAAGGAACAGTGGCTCATGTGAGCTTTCATCAAACTGAGTTGAAACGGCATGCTCCAGTGCATGTGTGTATGTGAAGGAAAGAGAACAAAAGTGAAAGGGAGTGAATGTAGAGGTTGATGAATATAGATGTGTGAGCGTATGGACTTGCATTAATCTTTTACCATGTGTCTGTGAGTTTCTGCGTGTGTGTGTGTGTGTGTGTGTGTACGCGCACACATGCTAACCAACAAGAAGAGGACAATGTAGGGGGGGATCCTCTTGATTGAGCTCAATTTTAGAACAAAGTGGCATTATGGGGTTAGTCTGAGGGATTCCCTCCTACTGCCGTTGACAGCCCAGACTTGTAACATGCTCTGGAGGCCTCTCTGCCTTATCTCCGCCCTGGTTCTCCCCCCTGCTCACATCACCTCCATCACCTTCACAGGCACGGAGCCATCAGTGACATCTACAACCTCTACTCTGTTCATTCAACACAACCCAATGGACAGCTAGCCCTAACACTCCCTCCTGTCTGAGGAACTACTGCCTGATGTAACCATTTACACAATGCAGTGTCGCTACCAAATGGCCTCATTTTCCTCCCGGTACTAAAATAACAGAAGTGATTAGAATAGACAGGGTAGCCGAGCATTTCTATGGTTTTGCTTTCATTCACAACAGGGTGGTCTAAAGACTAAAGCTTCATGCTCATGACCAGAGAGCTAGTTAAGATGCTTAAACATGTAAGTGAAGAGATCATCATGGCTGTCAGGTGAAAACCTCATATCTCCAACATGTCAACTGTTAAGCTTTGCAGAAACTCAATGTAAACCCAAGTTTACATTAGCTGATGAGCAAAAAACAAAACAACTGCCAAGTATTTATATGCTTATACCAAGAAAACACTTAAATATCAGAGCGTCTCTGAAAATGTATGTAGACTAAAGCTCCCACATCAGACAAAGTTACTAAAGAGGAACTGGTAATTTAACAATTCAATTCCAAACATGAAACTTAATAAAACTGGAGTTAGTGTGTTTTCACCTGACAGCAGCGTCATGCTGACTACAGAATGATGTAGCAGAACAGACCGGAGAGGCCTGAGCCTGGGTTGCTCTCTAGCCATCATCAGTCAACCAGGCAGTTAAAGGACAATTCCACCAAAACTGACCTTGAGGTTGTTATTCTACAAAAATAGAAATGTTTCCTATATCCCAAGAACAACCCGATAGTCAATTTTAGTGGAATTCCCCTTTAAGGAAAAATGGCATTTCCATAGTAGGCACACAAATGTAAAAAACAACAAACACAACCTCAGGCCAGTCAGAACTCAACTCAGCCTCATATTGCAAATTCATCATGACACATCAGGCTCAGTAATTAATGGTCTTTTTAAAAGGAAAAGGTCAAAGCCCATCATTGTTTTGGACTGGTTTTATGAATAAAACTGCACAGCTGAGTGAGGTACTCTGGTATACGGACTGAAATCATGCTGTCTATTGACGTAAATGGCACTTGCAGAAAGGCTATTTTGTGAATAAAAGGATGTGGCCTGACGTGTCTTTGGTTGATTTCCATGTGAAGGGCAAATTTAAGTGGTTTGTGCTGGTTTCTTTAACACTTAAGATCTGACTCCCTTGATTTCACACTCCATTAAGAATCAATTATCAGTAAAAGCCAGACACACCTAAAAATAAAGGCTGCATTACATCCAAATGACTTATTATGCATCAAGACGACAGCAACGATGAAAAAGTATGAAGGATTTACTGTTGCCATTACAAGGTTGTACAATCCATCAAGGTGATAGGAAAAACACTCCAGGTTTTTTAACATGAACAGCTTGCAGATGATTTTCAAACCATATCACCTCAGGATTTCCCAACTTTCAAAATGTAAGGTAGTTTACATTGCCACTTTAAACAATGCTACTGTAACCATAATTGAGTGTTAGATTCATATCATTAGGCAGCTGGACATGCAGATGAAATAAGTAATAAAAGGAGACATCTGGCAGTTCCCAAAAAAAGAAACAAATTCTGCACTCCAATAAATAGAATTCAATCTGTAATTATATTCTATATGTAATTCACAAAACTCCCATCCCTTTCCATTAACTGATCAAAAAAGGACTCAATTTATTCAGACGAGACAAAAGGCTAATAGCCCGTTTGCTTGACTTAACAACCGTTACAAAGTCCAAATAAAAACTCAAACTGACACTTCCTGAGTTAACTCGCATTGCTTTGACAATAGAAAATGTATCAAGTTTTAATTTCTAATGCAAAAAACAAGTAGCCTGTAACATAGCCGACCTCCTTCCATGTTTCTGAATAAAACCGATGAAGATGGAAGAGAAATTTGACTAAGTTTGAAGTTCCCACAAACTTCTCAACATAATGGACAATTAGAAAGGCAGAAAATACGGTCATCCAAAAAAACAAAAACAAAACAAAGAGAGTCTTCATTCCTCAAAGCAGCCACCAGAACAACGCCATCCACGGGAGAAACAAGGCTTGTTCCAGACTTCAAGGTTAACCTTCCTTGACTATTCAGCATTCCCGGAGAACACACACTCTTCCATGTGAACATGAAAAGGATTCATCTTTCTTGAAGAAGCCCCGGGTCAAAGCTGGCTGTGCGTCTCAGCGTGAGATATGGAGTGTGGAGAGTTCAAAGTTCATTCCTCCCCTGGGTTCTCTGACAGTCCATATTTGCGCTCCAGCACGTCAACCGTAGCAGAAAGGGCACTGAAAAGAGAATTATGGTCATTGTCTTTCAATGGAAACTGTCTCAATAAAAAATAACTTAATAAGAGACGTGATTTTGTTTAAACCGCTATGCTCTACATTTTCCAGAGCTTTCTACTCTCACAGATATAGGTTGACATTAACCAATTACGATGAACCAAAGAAGACATTTTTTTCCTCAGACCCCGCCCAGAAGCATGCAAACACAATGCAATAAGCCTATTCCACACATATTTTATCAGTGTGGGCAGCTGTTTGTGGTGATCTTGCCTGATATTGTGGCAGACCGTCACAGTTAAAAGTCTGTGTGCAGGAACCAGTGAAAGCCAACGGTCTACCAGAAAGTGCCTGAACTCACCAGCCAGGCCTGATGACACGGTATTTGCCAAGTACTGATAGGTCGACCACTGTTGACCCCAGGCGGCTCTGGTCTCCTATTGGTCCACCATCCACCACCACTGCTAGCTTGGGCCAGAGGTCCTGGAACTCCTGCAGAGGAAAAACACAGCAGCATTACAGATGACAATACACTTTATCTAAAAATACACCCGTTTTATCAGCCTAAATCACGAAGTGGGGTTGCAACAGAGAATTTAAACACTGCAGATTTTCCCTGATTAATTATTTCCCCGCTCTGATTAGTTTATTTTCACTTACATGCACGGCCACAGTGCTGCTGTGTGTGCTGATGTTGGCACTGGTTAGTGCAAGTGGCTCGCCACACATCTGGCAGAGGCGCCTCATCAAGGCATGGTCTGGGATACGAACACCTACTAGCTGGAGGAAACATATGGACATGTAAACAACAGCTGATAGACATCCACCAAAAAAATAAATAAATACATTTACAAAAATCAGAAATCAAAAATCATGCTCTTTGAGTCTTCAATATGTCTGCAATGACTAAAGTAAATAATAAATGCTTTGGTATGTTGCTGACTTCTTTTCAAATATGGAAGAGCATGAATGTTTTGAATACATGTCTCCAAGGCGGGTAGGACTCACTCAAAAATGTGGACTTACCGGAGTGAAGGGGTTGAGGTCTGTGTTCAGTATCTCGGACCTTTCAAACACCAGAGTGACCGGACCAGGCAGCAGGTCGCCTAGAAGCTCTTTCTTCACCTTCACCTTACAGTACCTGCACAGTGACGAAAGCAAAACAAACAACATTCAAGTTGAGCTGTGCTGGGGTTTTTGTTGAGGCATGTGGTAGAATCATTAAAAAGGAAAAATCCACTGTTATATATCATCAATCTGTGATGTTCAACACGTACCAGGAGTTATTTTGTGATGAAATGTTGTCATTTAACATTCTGTTGCACTTGCTTTCCCTCAATCCTGCTTCATCGTCTACTAGTGATTTCCTACATTTCCCAGAATTTCAACAACCCCCAGAGAACTTACCTGAACTTGTTGCTTTCAATCAAAGGTGGGAGTATGGCCATATAAATGTAACTAGCTACCAAACTAGTTCATGAACACTGAGGTTTGTCTGTGACCCTTATTCAAAACACATACTCTTGTGGCTGCGTTGCATTCTGGTCTAATGAGGCTACTGTCAGTGGAGGAACTGGTCTCTCTGCCTCTTGTACAGGATTTCTCACTTTATGACTGTTTAAGCCCTTGTTCTTTGATTCTGAGGGACTGACACCAAAACCTGGCATTTACTACTGATGTTTTGGATAGCTACAAAATTTTCTGCACTCAAATTCCACTGTAGCTGCGCTGGAAATATCAAAATGATATCGTGTCCACTATCCACTAAGAAACATATACCACCACACAGCAAAATGTGACCTGAAATGCAAAATACATCACCAATGGCTGTTTTTTTTACAGTGTTAAAGTGCTTTAGTGTGGGAGAGCATGGTCTTCTCATTTGGGTGATACAAGTCCATATACTTACTTATAGATGTCCTGAATTTCTCCAACACAGATGGCCAGCGGTTTCTGTCCATTTCGTCCTTTGATGTCGTACACCCTCCTGATGGCCTCGGAGCTCTGGGCCAGGCAGGCCAGGCCGTAGATGGTGTCGGTGGGCACGGCCACCACCTGCCCCTCCTGCAGAGCCTTGACTGTACAACTCAGGATTTCAGCACCATCTACAGTTCAAAAGCAAGCAGGGTCAACGCAGCATCCACAGCAAGGCGGATGTCAAAACCTTAAGATGTCACATGGGGGGCAAGTCAATAACATAACATACAATGTGGAAAAACAGGAAAATGATGCAACACACTGTAATGTTTACAATCTGTCGCACTTCTGCAAGGTACAGCGGTTTTGGCACCTTTTCTATCTATGATACATAAATACCACCGCTCGCTAAGTGTCTCAAAATTTGTCGAGGCCCTTCACCTACTGTCAAATGTGGCAGTCTATGCACTTTAGCTGTGTGACACACCTGTCTGGCCCTCATGCTGAGCAGACGGCCCATTGGAGGTCGGCGGCAACCAACGCAGCACTTTTGTCTTCAGCTCTTTGCACATCTCTACTCCCAGTCGATGGGCCGCGGCAGAACTGCGAGCACCTCTTGATTTGATTAATTCAACACCGATGTTATAAACGGACCTCATAAAGCAGGGCTTTAAAAAACACAGGCTACACTACAGCATGTTGTCTGCCGCCTGATGAAATAACAGAAGTATCTTCCGGGTTACGCCCACGAACGATGACGCCATTATTCTTAAAGGGGCAGGTTGAAGATGTGGCACAGTCGGGTAATGAAATGCTCTCTTCTCAAAAAACAAACAAAAAAACTGTTATTTTGGAAAGATTAAATGATATGAAGAAACGGCTCCTATCCGTTCTCCAACCTGTCCTACTAAATGTTGTACACACGGACGCATATTTATTGATTTACTCATTGTCTGTACCTGCTCTCGTCCACTGATTGGTAAAATTTCCTCACCTGTGCACTAACTAATATAAAAAGGCAGTAACGCGCAGGTATGGCAACGCGGGGCTACAGGACAGGTGGAGTATCTCGGACATGGCCACCGGTACAGGTAACAGAACACATGCAGTTGTGTGTAGCTCATTTGTTGCATTGTCGGTGTTTCTTACGGTACTTTTTGTCAAACGGTTCCAGATAGTCAAGAGCAAGACGCACTGTCTCGGCCAAGTGAAGAGAACCAGTCATCAATCCCATTACAGGTCACGATCAGTTCATCCAATTCTGCATTTTGAGCTATCAGGCTGCAACTAATGATTATTATTATTTTTTTTTTTTGTAATTAGCCTAATCATTTGGCCTATGTCAAAAAATAATGACAAATGGCTAAACCCCTTCCAAAGAAGGCTATTAATTTTTATGATATGAAATGGAGAAAAGCAAGCAAATCTTAGTATTTGTGAAGCTTTTGAACCAGCAAATGTTTTTGTGTCTGGATAAATGACAAACTATTAACAAAATTATAATCCATTTTAATTTTCTGTAGATCGACCGACGGTTTAATGGACTTAATTGTTCCAGCACTAATAGGCTCTGGGCCAGTTTGTGGCTTTGCACTAACTCCTACAGTCAGGTGATCAATATGTTTCTACTACAGAGCCTAGAGGAGATTGAAGACAAATTGGCTAACCTGTCCCAGATGATGACTCTGTGTAACAGCATCCTGAAGGATTCCAGGGATCTGAACAGTATCCTGGCGGTAAGTTCACCCTCCTGCTTCCTCTTTTACAACTTAACTTAAACATTTACCTTCCTTCACTGTGTCCCGCAGAGGAAAGATCTCCAGGATGTGACCTTACCAATGCAGAAGTGACTGGAAGTGGAACACATGCTTTTAAAAAATAAATAAATAAATGTTCATGTTGAATTATTAAATTTCACTTATTTGCAGTGTTACTCTTGGACTATGAAATTTCTAGGATGCGGAAGAGAAACAAAAGGCTTCTGTGACAAGGATAAGGTTTTATTAGTATTATATTGCTCTCAATTCAAAAAGTTATTTATCATAATACAATATTACTTTATACAAAACAAGCAAAAGCAAACATTTTCACATTATACATTCTTTTAAAAATACAAATCCTTAACAATTCCTCACTCTTTGGGTGTTAAGACATTCCTTTGGAAGCATATTGTTTCCTTTTCATATTACCCATTCGGAAAATGTTGGAGAAAGCAGAATTCTGCTATGTACAGATTTCCAAAACGCACTTGCTGCTATACAGTTTAGTTTGCCACGGCCTGTCTGCTGAAACATCCTGCTTCCAAACAAATGTCACCATCAGTGATTCGCTGATGTGTTACCGTTTCAGGTAAACTTTGCAGAAAGACAGACAAACCTGGGCCTCCAATTCGAAAACCATTTCTTTGCTTAATGATTACAACAAATATCGGCAGCTTTGTCATATTTATACACCAAAAAGGCTAAACCAGTGCTTGATTTTGAGCAGTTTGACTTTCATTGGTTAAGATGGGTCAACAAATTGTCCATGTATGTCAACTTTCAAGATGAATGTGAAAGACTGAGATGACTAAAATGGAGTATGAGACCAAATGAAAATGTCAAGTTATTTTTACCCATAACGTAAAAAAAAATGCTGCTTACATTTGACCAAAGTAATTCTTAAAACAGAATCATTCATTTACCAAGTCCTCGTTTACAAGCAAATCCAGTTGGTTTTAAACCAGTTCTCAGAGGCAAAACAGCATGTATAAAAAGGATAAGTCATGGTTCAAAGCACTTGATAAAGACACACTACAAAGCCCAGATTCACCCCACTCCAAATGTGATCTATCAAATGCAATGCATTGGAGTTGAACATCAAGAAGCATGCTTAATATGTACGCATTGGAGGGGCAACTTTTGCAACCAGTTGCAGTTTGTATAAGGAACTTTGCAAATTACAGTTTGTTGCAGACTGGCACACTCCATGAGGGGGAAAAGTAAATTCTTTTTTTTGTCCTGGAGTCAGTTGTATTTATACTTCAGTGAATGCCACACTCAAAAATTGCATAGTTCTTTTCCTCAATAGTATGCATGGAACTGATGAATATATTAACGGCAGTATGAGTGTGCCTCTTGGCAATAATTCAACCTAGTGACTGAACTGGGGGGAATACAGCTATTAAGTAAATTGTGAACTTCTGAGAAATCTCAACATTTGATATTCCAACAGAGCCAGCTTTAAATGTTGGGGACATTTGCGATATCGAATGTATCCGGAATGAGTTGGAGGATAAAACGTGTGACTGGAGTCTTCCATAAGATGTCCGCTAATTGCCTTCATAACGCTTGTGACATGCAAGGGAAAGTTCCACTCCTGCCAATTATGGCAAAAATAAACTGGCAGACATAAGTCTCGAGTAGTCATTTAAATGGATGTCATTTTGCTTTGATACTACACATTGGAATTGAATAGTAAAATGTAAAATCTGCAGCTGTATAACGTAGTTGATTGTATTTTTCAGCAGTGCTGCACATCCATTAATGACTTTCCAAACAATTACAGATACGATCGCTGGCACACAATACAGCTCTAGGCAAAACCTAGGCTTTTGTGTCTTGCCAATGTCTTTGCCTTGCTGTGATTTGCTGCTAGAAGGTACTGACTGAGACTAAATGAAGATGACTGGAGTATGGGGGCATGTCAATGGCGAGTCCGAGGCAGAGACTGTCAAGGCAAGGAGGCTCATAAAACAGCGAGTTATGTTGTAAGGCCAAGTAGCTCTACACATCATATATATATAGGGCATAATGCCTTCTCTCCTACTATATAATCATTGCATTGTGTCCCATGTGAAACAATACTGTTATATTATTCTCTGAGCAGGAGGCTATGTGTTGTGTATATTCAATGTTACTATGTGGACTGTACAGAAGCCCAAAAGCTTGTAGAACTATTCAACTAACCCAAAAAATGAATCATTAACTCTTCTGCATAAGACGTGACTGCCTGCTTGGGGAAGAATGCAAGGGAAGAGGATATACATTAGCTCCAACCTCTGAGACTAGGTAATTCAAAATTCTATACAAAAATACAAATTCTAGAACAATCTACAAGTTTTTCAAAGATGTTTACACTACTAAATGTACTGTATTTACACTGTCGCCAGGACACACCGTTATTATTATTATTTTTCAAACACTACTTTACAGCAGTCGTATACAAATAAAGTCTGTAGTGGTGCCGCACCTCAGCTAACGAGTTGTCAGATTATTCACTGAACAAGTTAGTGTGCAATAAGCAGGGAAGAAAGAGTGCAGCAAAAAATAGGGCTACTGCAAGTACGGGGCATCTGGCAAGGAAATGCATGTCTGATGAGTAACAAATCAAGGGAAACAGGATCAGTTATGACTTAATGCATCCCTGAGTGGGTCATAATCCTATAAAACATGGGATGTTGACAGCAGTTCCTTACTGTTTCATTGTGGACAATTTTTGCAAACAAGTAGATCCCAGAGGATTATTTGCTATACTGTGCAGTCTACTGTAGGTGCCTCTTTTCTGAAACTTGCTTTTAGGAATACCCATTAGGTTCTTAGGAGGAAAGAAAATCAGTAACATAATAAAAACAGCTGAACTAAAAACAAATATACGCCGAAAGTAATTGGAATAAATTAATAATTACAATGATTTTTCAGCCATCTTTAAGAAAACAGTAATACCAGTATAATGAAAGGATCAAGCATTTAAATAAATTAACATGTACAAATTAAATATTAGTTTAAGTTATAGGCAACTTATTGATGCGTTGACTTAATTTCATTTAAAAAGGCAAGCAGATTTGATCACAGGTTCTTTTCTCAATTAGTAAATAAATGTGTCAAGAAAAGAAATGGCAAAAACAACTAAGAAATCACATTTTCTGGACTACGCTAGTCTTCCTAGGAAAAAAAAATACTGAGGAAATCACTTCATATCTTGGCATTGTATGAAGGCGATACAAGGGAATGGGCAGCCAATGCCTTCTAATTTCTGCTGGGAACGATACTTGATAAAACGATACCAAATTCCTCTAACATACAGTGCATTCTGGTCAGTTGCATACCAGCTTTAAGTATTTGTTAGGACCTTTAGTACAGTACAAGGATATATATAGACAACTCAAGTTTTGTTTTCCTGCTCACGTATATGACCTTCAAGGCAGGTAATGGAATATTTTCAAAGTATCAGTGCTTGGACAACACTGACTTGTTTCATTCAAAGTCAATTCAGAATGAATATGCTTGGGTTACTCTATATAGCTTGACGCTTGAGTGTATGTTTCACAATAATGGATCAATTGCCTTTTCCCTGCATTAATTAGCCTCGCTAAACCTCATAAATAATATGCAAACTAATGCTGCTTCTAAAAACTACTGCCAAGAGACTCGAACAATTTGATTCAGAGCTCTTGTATACATGTTGCACAACGCCATACAGAACAGAATGCACTGCAGGTACAGGGGTGGCTATGCACAAAGTACATAGGGACACAGAAGAGGCCCTCGCTGAGGAGAATGACTCAAGATGTGGGAGGGATCAATGCCCGTGGATGAGTGGGTGCAACAGACAAGCACATGGTGCGAGGTCGGCAGCTCAGCAGACCGCTCCTCTAAGGATTGCCATTGCTGTTGCAGTCGGTGGCCATGCTGAAGTCATCAGCGACGAGCAGCAGGGCCTCGATGTTGGCGGCCGTCTCAGGACTCTGTAGCGAGAGGAAGTCCGAGACATCCATATTGGCTAATCCGTCGGATGGAGGAGGGTTGGTAGCCGTGCTGCTTACTACCGTAGGAAAAGTCTGCGCTGAGGAAGAAGAGGAAGAGGGGATACCGAGTCCGACCTCACCCGCCTTGGAGGAAGACTCGGGGAGGCAGCATGAGGGAGATGAGGTGGCTGGAAGGTGTGGAGGCTCTGGGGGCTGCGGCAGGGGGGGAGGAGGGGGCTCTGGAGGTTGCTGCTGCGCTACGACTGAAACTGTGGAGGTGGTGCTCTTTGAGCTCTTGTCTTTAGCAGAGTCTCTGCAGGCACAGTGACACTGGCAGGACTCCTCTTGTTTGATGATGATGACCGGCAAGCTGAGGCCAATCTGCTGGACAGAGTTGCCTGGAACACAGAAAAAGTGGTGAGAAAAACAACACAGACACAGCCAACTGGCTCGGTCGATGACCATCCTTTGTCATTCCTTTCCCAGTTGGCTCACCGGGCACATAAAAATAAAATGACGATGTAAAAAGATGAAGATGAAAAAGTCGGAAGCCACTTCAATGCCAAAGGTGAAAATGTATGAATTGCTTAGTAGGCATAAATCACTAAGACGCATTAAGAGCAAAATAGAACAGTGATAGGCCTCTATACTACATACACGATAAGCAACGTTTCATGCATAGCACTCTTCCTCAGATGCTATCTGAGGAAGAGCACATGCTCATCCCACATGGACTGAAAGAACTCTTGGTTGCGGTCAACACCATAGCAATCTCAGGTGCAAAACGTGAGAGACTGTTCTATCATCCTGTGTTAATCATGCCTGAGTCTCGGAATCGCATTTTTATCATAATGACACTATGATAGTATGTTATCAGGGGCTTTCTGGCTAGGTATAAATCTAGTCTTTTGATTAACCCTAATAATGCTAAGCAGGCAAGAAAAATATACAATTTTAATGCAGTCTCTTGGCCAGTGTCTACAACATGAACAGGAATACATTCACTTACCTGCATTTCCTCCAACTGGTATGGCGGTGGTGAAGAAAACCTTTTCCACTTTTGGAGCTCCTTGATGTGGCTGTGAACAAACATTCAGCATCACAGTCAAATCAAGCAGAATGCAGATAAGGCTGGGGACACACTAGAGGATTATCGGGCTGATTTTTACCACATTTGCCCATTGTGAGAACTGGGGGGTGAGGTGTGTGTGTAAGCGAGCCTAGCTAACATTACCTTTTTACTGATAAAGGCTACTCACCTACTGTCTTACTGCAAAGTGCACAGACCAAGCTGACTGCATCTCTCTCTCTCTTTTTTTGCATTATTGTGCATATTAATACATATTAATTCATGTTGGATTGCGCATGTTCCTGCAAGATTAGAGCTTCTGACACCAGTTATATTGTTAAGTGTGCGATACCCCGTGCTTGGCTAATCCTCTAATGTAAGCATATGCACAACAAGGAAAGAAAAAAAAAAGAAATCCTATGTTGCGTGCGTGATGCAATGCGTTTTCAAATCTTTATAGCCCAAACTACAAAGCCATCTATAAAGTGCATTTCTATGCAACCCACACTAAGGAGTTGATGCTCTACTCACCGTTTGCTCTGGGTTCTGCTGGCTGTTAGTGGCGCTGCTGAGGATCCATTGCAGGTTCTGGTCGGACATGACCAAGCTAGGCTGCAGCAGGTTCTGGGTGGGGGCTATGGTGATGGTGGTGGAGGTGGGAGCCAGACCAGGGCCAGGAATGGGGGCTGGGTTGGTGGCCAAAGGCACAGGTTGAGCCACAGCCGGTAGAGCATCTGTAGTGGTGGCTGCAACAACAGAAACAGCGGTGGTGCCTGGCACTGTGGTGGTCAGTGCTGGAACCACTGGAGGAGGAGCAGAGACAATGGGTGGTGCTAGAGGAGTGGTCTGGGCAGCGCCATCTGGCTGCAGGAATGTGGGTGGCAGTGCCACGTAGTGCTGTGGGGTGACATGATTTGGTGCTTGGACTGGAGCCTGGGCAGGCACATCAGGAGTCTGCTGGGGGCCTGTTAGGTGGACGAAGGGGGCTGGCTGGGTCGAGCTGACAGTTGCGCTGATAGAGGCAGGGGTGGAGGTCTGAGAGGAGGAGGTCTGGCTGAGCTGGGAAGGAGCCTCCAGGACCGCAGTTGTGTGGTGACAAGGGGATGAGGAGGTAGGATTGAGAGAGAAGGAGAGGAGAGGCGAGGCATCAGTCACTCCCGGTTGGGCAGAGGTCTCCAGGCTGAAGGTTTCAGCAAGGCTCTCTGAAGAAGGAAAAGAACCCGCCGTCAGTGGAAGAGAACATTCAACTCAATTCAAACTGACAGGTTTTAAAAAATACTTGCCGTTGGGATGGGCATCGTCTTGACTGACACTATTTTCAGGACTCTGGAACATGAGCTCAAAGATTTTCACAGGGGTCACATTGTTCAGGTCCAAATTCTGAGCCTGGAATACAATTACAATTAATGAGGCATTTAATAAATAGATAAAGTGAGCTCACTAAGTATTAGGACAGCCAGACACTGATGTATTGGCTCCATGGCCTTAATTACTCAGGATATGAAATGACACAATTGAGCTTAAGGTGCCAAATTAGCTGCTTGTTAATAAAAACAATATCTTGACCATATCAGACAGATCATCTTCATCGTCAATCAAATGCCTATTTGACAGTGCTAAAGCAAAGGCCAGACTTACATTATGGATGTTCTCTCGGAGCTCTGAGTCTGTAGAAATGAGGCTTAAGTCACTGAGGCACAGCGAGTGATTTGCATCCTGTAATTAGAGATGAATTAATAATTAAACCTGCCGCTGCATATGGGACAAGTGCTGAATCATGCAAACAGGTTAAAGGATTATTCCGGTTATTCTCAAACTGGGCCTTATTTTCCTAGTTTTTGCCATCATGCCGATTGATTGTGTTCACAATTTTGTCACTTACTTCACTGTCGCTTTACCTATCTCCAGTTCGCCGGGAGCGCTGCTCTCCAATACACTGAAAAGGCCAAAGCAAACTCCAACAGTTTTACCCAAAAAGTGTTTAAAACACACCCTTTCAACACAATAACTCACACTGCAGTTACATGTCTTTAAATTGTCAACTAAGCCAAACAATTATCACAACATTTGGGTTATAATAGTCCATTTGAAACTTTTTTAGCATTGCTCACACACTTCCTTGTTTACTTTGCTGGCTGCCGGTCTCTTGTCGCATTCACATCATATCATAATAATCAGCGGAATGGGATTTTGTTGCTTCAGCTTGAAAGCGTTCTTTATGCATTTTACTCGTTGGAATGCAGACATCCAAAATCATTTGTATTTATGAATTTAAAATCAACCATAAACAAGCATATTTCTCACTTTTCATAAGTACTGCTGATTGTATTACAGTAGTGTGAATATAACTGATCATTTTGATTTTTAATACCTTGGACTGCTGACAATGGTGAATTGTCTGCTATGTTTACTGCTTATGTTGACACACTTCTGCAATTTATGATGCCAGGTGGGAGATATTGGAGCCCGCAAACCCCCCCCCACATATCTATTAGATATGACATGAACGCGGCATCAGTATATTTGAAAGGTCTACTTGCCAACTAGATGACACTACTTAAAATAACATATCCAATATACACGGTATGTTTCAGGCAATGGAGAATGATGTAGGCAGGTCCAATTGCAGTGTGGGTGTTACTGTGTTGAAAAGATGTGTTTTAATCACTTTTTGGGTTCCACTGTTGGGGACTGCTTTGGCCCTTTCAGTGTATATTGGAGAGCAGTGATACCAGCAACTGGGGGTACGTAAAACTCTACAGTGAAGTAAGTGACACAATTTTGAACACAATCAATCGTCATGATGGCAAATCAGGGGAAAAAAAGTGTCACATGTACAAATGTAGGAATCTAAATTTTGCTTAAAGTAACAGTTCACCCTCAAAAGAATATTCTGTCAATATCTATTGCATATAAATATAAATAAATATAAATGTAAACATATGCCTTTTGGACTCAAAACTAGATTTTGTTTGAGTGGTTTAATTTAAAGTTAAGTCACAAAACTTTTTCACAGATTTACTCCAGTTAATGCATCACAACTCGACTTGGACCCCTCCCTAAGCAACTGCTTCAATTCTTCACATCAGGCAGATTTTTCAGCTTTTGGACTGGCACCCCAACTAGAATGCCTCCCCTCAGGAAATTAAACTTGTGGTTTGCATCATTTGAATAAAGGGAGAGGCAACTGTGTGGCAAATTATACTTATGTATGCAAGAATGTATTAGTCAAATTCATTCAAGAAACACCCTAAATATCACAAGGCACATTATTCTTATCCTGGAACATAGCACATTTGAAAAACAAATTCATGAAAGTGAATAATATGGGGCACTAGAACTGTACATAGAGAGCATGACCACTGTGCCGGCAAAAGGGACAAATAGTCAGAGTCAGAAGTTGCTGTGCTGTGACTCACTTCGGAGAGTGGATGGGTGAGGGTGACACTGAAGGGCTGGCCCTTGTCATGGCCTCGGATGTGACTCTTTAGACTGTACTGGCTGCTGAATGTCTTCTCACAGCCATCACTGGGACAGTTGAATGGCTTCTCCCCTATGGGAAGAGTAGAGGGAGGGAGGGAGGGAAGAGTAGAGGGAGGGAGGGAGGGAGGGAGGGAAGAGTAGGGGAAGAGACTGAAAGGTGAGAGGCAAGACTTCAGTCAAAATAACAGTTGCTGTTATATTTCAAACTTTGGAGGAATTCTTTGCAGCATTTTAAAGCATTCACTTGTTCCACCATCTGCCATAGTGAGAATGTTTGAAAGAACGTAACCGCAGAGAACATGAGGTATTGGTTGAAACTTTTATATTGGAGAGGAAAATGCGGAAATTGGATAAGAAAGTGGAAGTAAGGTGTTTGCTCCTGTCTCGTCTCTCGCAGTGTTCTCCAATGTTAGCACTGATATGAAACAGTGAAATTAACTAATTAAATGTCCTTGCAAATTGTCAGTGCAATGTGTCGAGTCAAACTGAACTGCCAAGTAGGGACATTGCACTCATGTTCACCTTATACTGTATATGAGTGATTGTTTGATAGCACACACCATTGCAAGCACGTGCAAGCAGTTTGACCACAGAATCTTAAGGTTCACTTTTGTTTTCACAATAGGAGGCTCTATTGGATTGGAAGAAATGCAACAAGAGCAAAGCTTTGATCTCTTGCACTGGCACAGCACTAAAACAAATTGTAAAGATAGATAGGTCTGTCTGATGCGCGACTCCAAGGTTCCAAACATCAATACAGCCATCAGACTCGAGAGAATTGCACATATTAAAAACAAGAAGTAGCCAGTTGAAAAGTAACTGCCTATCAGGTCAGTAGCTGGCACTTAAGAAAAACACTGTTTCCCCTCCCTTAACAAGTACTCAAGGTGCCCTTGAGCAAAGCACTTAGTCTCCAACTGTTTCAGTCAAGCAGCAGTCGATCAGCTCAGAGGCCAACAGCTGAAGAATGGTTGTACTGACCAATCCCAGGTGTGAATGTGTGCAACTGTGTGAATGCAAAGCAGGCATTTCTGGAAAAGAGCACATGCCCAGTCAAGCTTCCCTAGACAAATAGAGGTTACATAAAATAAACCAGTACCTGTGTGTGTCCGTACATGTGTTTTTAGGTGATGACTTGCAGCAAAAGCTTTGCCACAGCCATCATGGTCACACCTTGAGGGAAGGATAGAACAAATCATGTCAGAAACACAGAACATTATATGCAAATAAAGTGCAATACATTTTCAAGACACTAGCTTTGATCATTTATCTACTGTAAAGCAATGCTGCTGCTAGGTGAGTGACCCCCCCTAGATTTAATCTACATGTCGGCAACTTTCAGGTGCAGTAAAAGGCACAAGAAGTGCTGAATACTGAAATTCACTAATAGTTTGGTCCTCTATGCAACAACAGCTCCCCTGACAACACTTGTTAACTACTAAAATCCAGAAGTATCTCCCTAGACTAGCAATCATTAAAATAGACTAAAAGAGCTGTCTAACAATGGCTATTGAAAACACTGGGTCTTCTCTCCACGGCAGATGTCTTCTTCCTAGTGAAAGATTAAAACCCAGTGTGATGATGACATTGCTCACCGGAATGGCTTCTCCCCAGTGTGTGTGCGAATGTGCTTCCTCAGGTCGCTGAGTGTGGTAAAGTACTTTGTGCATCCCTCCGATTCACAGTTGAATGTCTTGCCTGTATGAAGTCTCTGGTGTGCTTTTAGTCTGCAGAGACAAACAAGTGTGTTTCATTAAACCACAAGGGGAGGCTTAGAGAGAGAAACAAACTAAGCACAGTGCGGTTAAATGCTAACTAGTGTTTTCATTTTACACTTAATTTCACACGGCCTGAAAAGCAAACCCAAAGGCATTCAAACTCTTAACCCTTCCACATTCAGATTACAACAGAACCTAGATCCCAAATAAAGAAACAGGTCAAATTCTACAACCCCCATAGAGAAAACAACTGAACACGACAGAGGTCTGTAATTTAGAAAGGACACAGTTGAGGCAGTAGACATATATCTCCATCTGGTCTTATAAGCAGAGACTGGGTGGCATGGTAGGAGGTAAGGGGGGAGAGGAAAGTAATGTTATTAAAAAGGGGAGCCACCCCTGTGTGGCGTTGGTTGGCTGCCCTGAGTAACAGCGTCTGACAAGGAGTTGATGGCAGTGGCACAGCTCCACCAAGCCCAAGGCAGGTTGTCATAGCAACTGAACCAATACAGACCAAAGGGCTCTGTTATGGATTTCCTGAGTTCACAGCCAAATCTAAATGGAGAAAATACAAACTAACAACATATTAGGCATTGATCAAATTAGGTAAGTAACTGAATAATCATTTACTTATCCTTTATTGTAAGTGCATTTTAACTACAAGTTTGGCTTGTAACAGCTGCCATGAGAACACTTAAGTGAGAGTGAAAAATCAAAATCACATCCTTAACCTGTTCATTTATGCAAGGCCACAATCTAAATGGTGTGATTGACAAAGAGATAAACCTTCAAAGGCTTGCGAGAAGCACTTCCTCTGACGCACAAGCACCTTTCAAAATTTGTTCTCTCATTCTCTCTGATACAGAATGCGAGCTTACCTCTTCAGAACAGATCTAAAATAAATGTTTTAATAGATCTTTATTGAATCTTTATCACTGTAGTTCAGTAAAAAACAAAAACAAAAAACAACTATTTTGTATTTTACAATTTTGCTGTAATAGCCGTTAAGTCAAAGCTAGTGTTTGTGTTATTCCACACACCAGCTGGCTTTCTGTCAAGGCAAGAGCTGGCTGTCGGCGTTGTCTCTATGTTCCAGTGTTAAGAGTTCCTAGCTACATATTTGCTCAGGGAAGATGTTAACAATTTTAGAATGTTAATATTTTTGTTTCAACATGTTATTTCAATGGCAAAATCATGTATAACATTGAAAAATAATAGCTACAAATGCTTTTCAAGCTACTTCGGCAACTAGCTAAAAGTCATTTTAAAACACCTAGTAAAACTGCAAATATTAACCATAATCAATATGAGACAAGGATGAGAATTGTTGAGAGGAAGCGTTTCCTCATTCGTTGACATGAGTAATCAAAGATGGAGTAGATAAGAGTATTTCTTTCTGATTATGAGAGGAGGATTTGAGGAGTTGTGTGAAAATTTGCAGCTAAGGTGCCAAGATTCATAGTTGAGGTAAAATTTTCACAATAAGACAACTTTTACATCTCTTTATTAATTAGACACTGCTAAGTAAACAACAGACATGATTTGTGTCTGACCTACCTGACCTGAACTTGCCCTCTGGTACACACAGCACCTTAGCAACAGCACCATGACAAAAAAAAAAAAGATTTTAAAGCTTGTGTTTAGGCTAACCTGTAAAGAGTGTTGAAGGCCTTCTCACAGCCCTGCACGTCACACTCAAAGGGCTTCTCCTTGGTGTGGACGCGCACGTGGATCTTGAGGCTGTAGGAGGTGAGGAAGGCCTTTCCGCAGCCCTGTTGATTGCACACGAATGTGTACTCGCCCCGGTGTGTCTTCTGGTGTGTCCGCAGGTTGCCCGCCGTGCTGTAGGTCCGTGTGCAGCCCTCGAACATGCACTGGTAACGCTTCACCTGAGAGAGGAACATAGAGAAGAGGAGGAGGAGAGAGTAAGAAGCGAGTACCTAAAGATGGGGATTCAAGTCTGCACAGACAACCGCTAGCATAACAGCATGATGCTATTCGAGGATGAGAGATTTATTTTGACTTCATCTATACAGGAGTAAACCACTGTGAGGCTTAGGAAAAAGCTCAAATTACCTCTCTTTAATATCAACTAACCAAGGGTTTTATGCAGTATTTCACAAAGCCAAGGATAAAGTAAATTGTGTCTGAATTCAGCTGAGCAATAACGAGCCCCTCCATACGTCGAAGCGACAGACTGAGTCAGTGTGACCTTTTAGAAGGGACTTGAACTCAATGACTCAGCCACCCGTCAACACGCAGAGTGGGTGAGCGCATGACAGCGGTGACTCTAACCCTCATGCAATACATCCAGCCAATTCTGTTTCACAGCACCAAGCTCAACTGCGGCGTGGCAGTCTCCTGCTCTGTTCTCACACAAAAGGCCCTGGGGCCATGCGAATAAAAGCAGTCCCCTCTCTTCTTAGAAAAATGCTATCCTGTATTGTCAGAGCACAAAGCTGGGAGGAGGAAGCTCTGGATTGGCCCCCTCGACAAAGAGAATCTCCTTTCACAGCTAATGTTATTCCTGTAACTTATTGCCCTGATCCTCTTAGAGATGGAGTTAAAACAGGAGGTAGACTAATTTTCTGACATGAATTTCCACAGACATGACTATCAAGACAAAGTCTGTGTGTTTGCCCCTGACCCCATTAAAATGACACTGCATCAGTCAAAAGCCTATAATAATCCTTATGCAACCCGGCAGACTCAATTTGCCATTTCAAAACACACGCACTCAGACACAATGGCAGAAGCAATCCAAAGCCAGGTTGTGGTTATTTTTAAAACTGTTGGCTGACATCTGGTACCATTTTCAATTACACCATGAAATGGACAAATTTGCTTAGCTGTTCAAATAAAACTGATATCAAGCTGATTAAATTCCCCTTTAGTAAAGCCTAAGAGTCTTACTGACAAGCACTGATCTGACTGATGGGTAGGCTAATGCTATTCATTTTTAACCTAAGGATGTGGGAGAGATCAGTTGTTCAGCTAACATGCATGCAAACCCACAGTGGGAAGCCTGCTAAAGCATGTTAGCTCAGTACTATATCCATCTCCCACACCATCGTGACTCTTCTCCACCATCAGTTTGATCATTGTAAGTGGGTAGGGTATGCCTCGGCCTCCCACATGCATAGAGGAAAAGACCACTCCAGGGCAAATTAAATGTTTATGCAAGAATACTTACAGCGAGTTCACCGAGTGTTGGGCCGCTCTGAGGCATCTACAACCACTGAGACCAAAACTGGTGCTGCACAATTAATCATACATCGTGATTTTAGCTTCCAATGATGATAGCGTAATTCAATAGTACTTAAAGATTCAATTACATCTCATTTTGAATGCCAATGACCAATCCGTAGTGTGTGCAGCTTATTTGTCTCTATTCTCAACCACTTTTCATCGTAAAGAAACTAAGCTGAATGAGTTTAGATGAGGCATGGCTGACACGGATTAGTTTCAGGGTAGGATTCAGGATAGAATGGACAGACCCACTAATGATAAATAGACAGACAGATAGTAGATCATAGTAAAATTGTATCATAATCTACCATTTGTATAGATCTCAGTTAAAAATGAAATTATGTCTTGCAAATACAAACTGTGCCGCCTGGGACTGTTGCTGCACCTCAGAGTAATGCAATAAACTTGTTAATTCACCTGAAAAATCATCACAAAAACCACTATGATGATGAGTGCAAGATGCGCAAAGATACATTCACATTTTAGCGCAAGAAAGATTTTGTGCGTGCCTCGGCCACTGAGTCCTTTGGAAACAGTTTTGCTGCGAGCCAGTGTTGTGCACAGTCCCATGCGGTGAGCAGTGCGCATCGTGCTGCGCTGAGGTCAAATAAATTGCAGTTTTAACCCCTTCCAACATGTCGTGATTTCCAAAATGGAGTAAAAGCTCAACCAATCCTTCCCCTCAATTTAATAATCCATACCATCAAAAAACATCAGTACCATACATGATAAATTACATGATATATTACAAAAATCAACCTGAAAAACTCATGTTATTCACTTTCACTGTGCCTTGAGAAGTATTGAGTGCGTAGTTACACAGAAGCTGTAGGTGAAAGTAAAATCTTGGTTTCAATTGGCACCACCCAGTGTGGTGGAGAGGTTACAACACTGTGCTTCTCAACACGGTGAGCGCAAGTGCCTTGCACTGCATTTTTCGCTGAAATGTGAATGGCCCTTTAGGCTGCTGTGACACACCTTCCCTTTGCTGCTGCAGAAACACCAACTCTGAGGCAAAGAACAGGTCTACTATGTGCATGTGTGAATTAAGACTCCAGCAAGTTTGAAATCAGTCCCATTTTTCAGTCTCTACCTACAAAACAATTTTGTTTCCAAAGTCAGGAGACTGATAATTGTAGGGCTGCCCCCGACCAAAGATTTTCCTAGTCGACTAGTAGTCGTTAGTTCAAGCCATTAGTCGACTAGTCGTCGCACGTTTATGATATTAATTTAATTATTTAAATATATATTTTTTGAAAAAACACACCCAAGTCGCGGCTACTCGTGGTCAGAAACACCGGTGAAATACACTCTGGTTCACGGGAAAAAACACACCCAAGTCGCGGCTACTCGCGGTCAGAAACACCGGTGAAATACACTCTGGTTCACGGGAAAAAACACACCCAAGTCGCGGCTTCTCGCGGTCAGAAACACCGGTGAAATACACTGTGGTTCACCCAAAAAAACCACACAATAGGCGTAGGCTATCAGTCGTTTGCTTTGAGCCCCGCTGCTGCACAGAGCCTGTTCGCTTGTTTATTCAAAGTTTATTAATATTGAACGTGTCGCGTGTCCAAATTGCACCAAATCCGACACTGCACGTCGTTGGGTCCCCAGCAATACACCTGCCAAGTGTGAAGTAGATCGGATGAACGGTTGTCGAGATATGCAAAGGACACACACACACACACACACACACACACATACATACATACACACACACACACACACATACATACATACATACATACATACAGACAGACAGACAGAGATTCCTTGCTTTGTAGTTTGATGGCATCAAAATCTCACTCCAGCCAGGTACCCAAAGTTGGCAACCCTGGTCTAATAACTTTTTAACGACAAGGCGCAGCTCCCGAATGGAGTTTGAGGTTGTTTTTTGTTTTTGTTTTGTTTTTTCCTGCGACTAACTGACCAATGAAAACTTGGTCGACTAAGACTCTTCTCATCGACTAACGTTTGGTCGACTATTAGGGGGCAGCCCTAGTTAATTGTGATCAATAATTGTGATCAGGATCCATTTCACAATTAATTTCAATCATAATCATGCTATGCTGACAAGGTGCTTATGTGAGCATACACTAAAATATAAAATATTTACACAGAGACCACAGACCACCAAAGAACAAAAAGGTCTGCATTGTGGGGCATAATAACGCAACACACTGAGCAAATGCCAGCGGACGTGACTGAACAATAAGTTGTATCTTTGACTTTGCCCTGTCCTATTTTTTATGTCCGATTTTGAACAATACAGTTTCCCCTCCATCAATGTTATGATGCAGGTGCATGATGGCATGGACAAGAGTCAGGACTGGATGGACAGGACTGGATGGATTCCAGCAGAGCGCCTAAAACACAGCAGGTCTAGCACTGACTGAAACATGGTGACAACACGGCGACACCATGAAATGACAATTCGTGATAAACTGCAACCAGATTGGCGCTAAATTGACTCACTCGCGATTTGAACCCAGGATCTCTGTTGCGGCAAAGCTATGCTTTACCAACCGAGTTACACTCAAAGTGATGAAGCAGTTAGGCTCATATAGTATACTGCTGTTTTCCGCACTGGCACATGCACAGCAAAGTTCTTTTGAAATTTTTATGACCGACAGACCTAAATTATTGGCTAGTCGCAGCTAAAAGCATAAGCTGAACTTTTAGGTGCATTGAGGATGTAATTTTTGGCTGAGCCTGGACCTAATGAGCTACAAGTTCCTAGCTGATAGGACAGCTTTTGGAAGGCCCTCTGGCTTCTTATCTTATTTGCAATCTGCAGTCATACTTTGCATTTCACAGAGAAAAGGCAAGTCCCTGAAACACTACCTCAAACAAGTTTGTAAGACAAGGCAAGTCTTTAGCCACCAGTACGCTGAGTAGTTAGCTGAGATGACAGAGCTGCTGGAACAAGAAGTCTACAAACCAAGCAATTACTTCAGCTTGAAAGGCAATAATAAGTCACATTCTGTATATTATCCCTCTGTGTGCAGTATGTGCTAACTGGGATATGAGAATGAATTCAAGTTGTCATACGGAATTGAATGGAAGAAGAATGCCTAGAGGCAAAAACGAGGCTCCCTATTCAAATGAAACTATTTTACTCTTTCACGTACACTCACACTCAGGTTTACTCTGCACTTAATTAGTGCTCCTAATGGTCTATTAATGCATGAGATATCCTTGTAAAAACTAAGAAAACAAAAGATGTACTCTCCTCCAAATTAAAATAAGCCTATTTGAATAAGAAGATTTAACCTACTTTCCACATTACATAAAGTTTGTGGTGATCACTTATAAAGTGTGCACAGAAATAAGGCTCATAACACTGTCTCTGGTAGCTAAATGTGCAACTTAAAAATATTTTAATATAATGCTTTGAAAAATCTGTATTCTACATAAGGCTTTCTTTGGGGTACAGTTCCTCACGATTATGTATGGCTAAGTAAACGTAGTACACAGAACCACATCACGCTGACTGCTACAGCCTATCAGTTTTAAATACACTGAATTACAGAGCATTCATAAGACAATGATAACCAAATAGAACATACACATTCAGTCAGTATTTTGCAGCACGCCATTTTTTACATATTGAGGAAAGGTGCACATTTAGGCCTACCTCTCTCTGCTTGGTCTCTGGGCACTCGGAGTGCAGAGTGAGTGTGGCCCCCTCTATGTTGCGTGGCATGGGGGTGGAGCCCGGATTGATTATGAATTGGATCTGGTCTGGTGAAATGGTGTGGTGCACGTAACCCTGTGACATGCCGTCCGGGTCGGCCATGAAGGCCAGAGAGCCCTCTTCCTCATCTCCATCCCCCTCCCCTTCAGTTAAGAAGGTGACTCCATCTTCGTCCCCTCCACAGTGAACATCCTCCTCTCCCTCCTCATCCAGCCGGATGGGGTCCTGCTCAATGAGCACTGTAGTGCGGTCGTACACCCGACCGGACGACGACGAAGGCTCAGCAATCAGGTCATCATCTTTGTCGAAGTGGATCTTGTCCTCATCTTCTTCCTCATCCCGCTCCAGCGGATCCACCTCCACCTCGAAATACATGGGCGCCTCCGTATGAGGGCCATTCTCACTCATGGTCCCGGCCGCCTCTCTTGCCTCAGCGAAGAGGACTGCACACTCACACAGTTACAACCTGCAAAAAAACATGGTGAGCAAGATAAGAGGGGAAAATAATTTTCTATTACACTTTATTTACATTTATTTTCCCTTCAAGCAAAGAGGAGCCTTCCATTCAAAAGACAGCATTGTCTAGCAAAAATGGAGATCAGCTTGGACATTAAAGAGATATTTCAAGTCCAGTGTAATACCCACAAAAACACCGCTGCATCTTGACCTTAATACATCCATGATCTTGACAGCATTCTGACAGCTGTTCTGACAGCAAGGGGTAATTTCCCACTTTTGGCTCGCCTGAGCCTTGGAGTCAATCATCTGTTTATAACCGTCATGTTATGCCTAAAACGGGGGTTTGACCATAACAAATGCCAGTCTAAACAAGTGCGTTCACTCAGAAAGCAGATTTTCCGTGTCTCTAAACAAAGAGGATGTTAAGTCTTTTTCCAAGTAAAAAAAATAAATAATGAATGCTAAATACTAATAGAATACAATAGACCCTGCTTTGGGAGAACTGCCCCACCGGCATCTAGAACTTTCTGATTTCAATGACAGAACAGACAAAGTCACGAGACAACGATAGCTAAACTTAGCTAACGTGTTAGTTAATAACGGAAAAATAGCTGACAAGCTTACTAGGTAACATTAAGCGTATCAGAGAGAAGATGTCATGCAGATACGACAATGTCAATTACTTTTTCATACTCAACACAACGTTCACACGATTTGCTAATACTGTTCGCTTTAGAAACACCGAGTAGCCTGTCAAACACGCTGTGCTCCCTAACTTAACTGACAATTACAACTTAATGTCGATAGTGAAGTCGTTAGCCAGCTAACGTTAGCTGTGTTAGTAAATTGCAGGTTGATTACTAACCTGATGTTATATCACAGAATCCATCTTTGCTCATAGCGTTACTAGCATCAGAAGCATCTCGCTAGCTAGCTGCTAGCAATATAACGTTTTATCAAACACTGGTTCGTACTAGTAAGTAAGATGTCTAACGTTATACCATGCCTGTTATTCATACTTTTTATCAGACTTGGCTGTAAAGCCAGCAATAATCATTTTGTCCCTTTTCATAAAGCTAGTTTTCCAGTCTGTGACCCCCCGATAAATTAATAATGGCTAGCTAGCTGAGTCTACTATCGTTACCACTACCACTTGCTTCTCAACATACATAGCTTTGATAGCTAGCAATTTAGCTTATAGGTTAGCTAGCTAGCTAGTAGGCAGTTTAATGTCGACAGTGGACATTATCTTCCTCGCAACGAAAACAATAAGTTCCATTTTACCAACTGACCACGTGCAGGTTATCACTAAAGCTAACCGACTGAAAGCAAATGACATTAAAATATATTTACCTGTGCAGAGAATTATGCCTTACCCCTATGCTTTGGATGCTTAGCACTTTCTTCCCATCCCCTCCCTAGGATACCGTGTTACGTCACAGCCTCATAGCCACTCGTGGTGAATTGTGGGAAATTAAATATTCAAAACAGTTTTGGTGTGGTAATAGATTATTTGTTTCAGTTGTTATATGCAGTGTAGTTTATTCTCACACACACACACACACACACACACACACACGGGATTTACAGTGTTATTCAAATGAATTTCCTTTCCTTGCTATTTGATAGTCACTTGCATAAACATGAATAAAATATAATTAAAAAAATAATAATGAAGCACAACTTATGTTTTCAATACTTTTATATATAAAAGAACAATCAGCTGTTGAGACTTGAAACATCAAAATACAAATTTCTTTTTAAATAAATGATAATATACATACATTAAAAATGGTTAGCTCTCTACAGCTGCTCTGTGATATACAATAAAAGCTGTGCATCAACAGCTCACAAACATTGCTGTGAAACATACTGAAATCAGAGAAGACTTATCAGTTATACTAATTATACTATCTATACAAAGAGCCATCTAGGAATAGAGGAAATCATTACAATTTATTTCAAATACTGGGCTGTACACAGTTCTAGTGTTCACTATTCAGCATGAAGGACAAAAGGGGCGACTTCTCCCTCTAGGAGATGTCTTGGACCAGGAAGTGCTGAAAGAACTCCTGGGTCTTCCTCTTTTCTGCAAGATCCTGCTTTGCAGGTGACCTCAGAAGCAAGGCAGCAAAAATGGTGGCTATGCAGAAGGAAAAGACACAATTCAAAATGCATACTTCAATAAAAGGTTCCTTTTCTTTATCCCCAAGATTGTACTATCTTGATTAGACAAGTTATATTGGATGGGTTCATTTATTATAGAATCACTGTAAAACAGTAAGGGTGTTAGAATATATTTTTGGTGGATTATAAGGAATGTGACACATCCCCTAAATAATGAACCACAAATCAAGCCACAAAATGAATAGGAATTAAATACAATCAACAAAGGATTTAATACAATTACCTTTTTCAAGCACATAATTTAATTCTTATGCCACAAAATTTTCATAACGCATTGCTTCATTTATTAGTTTCTCTTCAGAGCCAACATGCTGACTTAAGCAGAACACAACAGCTAATAATAACAACAACACAGAAATAAAAGAAGTACAACTTTCCTCCTTTTCTTACCCAAAATGTTGACATCCAGTCGATTGCTTGCAGAATTTTTCAACAGCTCGCGGAGAAAGGCAGCTAAATAGTTGAACACATTTTTATGGCACTGAGGTAGCATGGAAATTACCTAAAGACAAAGACAATCTCAAAATCAATATCATATCAAAATCAGCTTTGAACTTTAACTTTTAAAACAGTGTGCAATAGATATTGTGTAGTGAGCTTGTGATTTTTTGTCTGACCTTCTCACACTGACTGGCATTGGAGCAGCATTGTAGGCACTGCTGGTAGAGGGAGTAGGGTACCACAGGCTCTGGGAGGGCATCGAGGAAGAGGAGCAGGGCCTCTGCCACTGAGTGGTTACTGCCAGCTACAGGTCAACACTGAGTCAAGGCCAAAATTCTTGAACAGAGTCTCTGTATTTCCAAAAGTAGGTACCACCTACAATCAAATATATGTCCCAAGAACCCTAGGCCTAAATAAGCAAGATGTCAATAGTTAACCATCCAATTAGACTAGACAGAAATATGTGATATGATTCTTAAAAAATATATGGCGATATATGTTTTCCCAGAATGTTGTGTATGATGGCAATTGTTGTTTTGAAGGATACGGAGAGAATCTGGCATGCCTGTGTCAAGGCAATCCCTTATTTCTGCAAATTCACTCCGCAGCCCTGGTTGCTGAAAAAGGTCTTCCTGCAAAAAGAAGAAAATAGATATTGAGGCTTTCAGTTATTTAAGAGCACATTAGAAAAAGCGAACCAGCTAAAGCGCCATTCAAGTTGACTTGGACTGACCAAAATGCCCTCAAACTTTGAGGTTTAGAGGAGTTGTATTGGAATTTAACTTAAAGTAAAAGCACAATATAGTGTTTATTTCCCCTTTTATTGGGACTTTTTTAAATTAACTTTAATTCCCTTCATCAAAACAACCCAGAGGCTCCATGAAGCTATTTGACTAGAGGGTAAAACTACAGTCATTCCAGTTTCTTGGTAGCTGCAAGAAACTAAGAGAGCTTTAAAACATCAAACCTTTCACTCTGCTAAGTTGCTGTGGTGTGCAGCAAACGTCTTATATTTGTCCTTGTAAGAAAGGCACACGCAGCTGGGAGGAAGCCAAGAGTTACACAATTCACTCTGAATTCTTTGAGGATATGAAACTGCAAACAAGAAAACTACCCAATACAAAGGAAAGGAGCATAGTGTTCTTTCATGTTATTACAGCATCAAAATATCAAGGCATCACCGTCGAATTTCCTGACCTGTTTGATGGCATTACGGAACAAGTGATCCACCATCATCCAGATTTCTTTAGGAATGTCTAGAGGCTTTTCAGTGACTGCTGCACTCTCATCTCCTGACATCTCAGTCTGTTGTTGAGAAGAAACAGAGCACAAAGCGACAATTCAGTCAAAATGGACTCAAAAGTGTAAAACTTTGAACAAACTGAGGACAATGTGAGCAGTGGCTATGTCAACATGACTTTACAGTGACAAACGCACAGAAACAAGATAAGGAAATACAACAAATATTAAATAGAATTTCTATGAAACCTCTCAAATATTGATCGAGTTTTGTAAGAAAAAAAATAAAAAACATGACCAGGCTTCCAGAGAGATATCCCATTTGAAAGGCAGAAGGCTGTTTTGCAATGCTAATAACCTCATGGACAGCCCCCCTGCTAGTATGTTCCAGGCAAAGGGTGATTTCTACAAGCTCCAGAAATGCAATACATCTATTCACATTGGGACGCTGCATCTACCACTTTCTCTGCAAAAATAAGAAAGCAGCCCTCAGCTTCGCTCAGCAGATTCTGGCCTGTATAAATATTAGAAAAGCTAAAAAAGGCAGAGAAGCTTTTTGCCCATCAGCACCTCTGATTTCAGTTAAGGTTCACAGTAGGTGGCATACATTTATATGTCATATTCATGTTCATTATGACTGGGCTGTCACTGTCACAGTCCCTAGTAGGGATGTAACGAAATATTTTTACTGTACGATTATTATCTCCAAAAATATAACTTGATGATATATCACGTTATTACCCGTTTTTTTCTAAATTTTATTTATGAGATGAGTGCGTGCATAAACGCACATTCTAAGAATTCCATGCAGTAAATTCACGATAGAGGACGAAATCTATCATGTTTTTTAAATACCTTATACACTGTTTATCATTTAACTGCTTAGTCCTTTCTTCCATTTTGCTTACTGTTTTTAAGTGCCATTATATAATAAGGTAATACCTATGCCTACATTTTCCCCTAAATATGTTGTTAGATTTTGTAAGTCTGACCTTTCTAGTGGTTAATTGACTGAAAAGCACGTGATAGCTGTACAAGATGTATAAGCCTCACGCATAATGCACAAATTATGTTATTTGTGATTTTAACAGGCATAACGTGCAACAAACTAGAAGACAGGAGTGAGCCCGAGAATGGAATACACTTTGAGCGACTCCAATGAAAAGGTCGGCTATTATTCTAAGTACATTAGAATACAAGTTTTCATACATTCACCTTGCAGATTATTACTATTATTATTATATGAATAAAATCTAATGGTCCGACACAGGCTATCATAGGAAAATAGGTGAATATGAGGCTATAGGCATACAGCTTGTGGTGCCACGTGAGAGAGGAAGACTGCATAGCGCAGATGTGCAGATGAAAACAATTACATTTGTGTAGGATAATGCAACAATTTAATTCATTAAATCATTTGGCTGTTTTTGGCCCCTTAGTATGATGCACTGCCCCAGGACATGTAATTCACTGGCTGACAATCAGAGTCTGCACGTTGACATTATCAGTTAGACTATCAGCTAACACATTAGATTCAAGTCACAGTCACACATGCTTTCACTTGCCACTCATCCTGACAGGATCTAGTCTTTACTGTGACCTACAAGGTATTTCAAGGCCACAGGAAGTCGTCCCTGCTCTGCACCTGGCAGCACTACTAACCAGTTCATGGATGGTCTCCTGGGGCATGTCCTGGATGGGTTCCCTTAACTGGCACAACGTATGGATGGAGGTGCCATAGCAGCTGGACAGGTAGTTTCCTGACACGGAGATGAAGTAGTCCTTGCCCCGCTCCAGGTGGAGCACCAGGATGTCCTCGATCTGCTGCTGGCCGGAGTTTAGCTCAGGTGCTGTCGAGCGGTTGACAAACACCTCCAGGTCAATGTCCACACGACCTCCTAGATGTTCAGAGAGATGGACGGTACAAGGTAAGGGGGTGGCTGAACTTTCATGGATCAGGAACTGATGCCCCCTGGTCAAGCAAGTGTTACATTGAGTACCAGGATCAATAAAAGCACTTTTGGAGGTAATACTGTTTCAGGAGTTGTAAAGCATCCCAACATCATTAATGTGTAACAACATTTTGTCTTGTAAGACAAACTCACAAAAACACATAAGGCATCAGCAAGACCCAGGAAGAAGGAAAGAAGCAGCGGTGAAATGCTTCCATACTCCACTTTTTCCTTCCTCTCATAAGTCTTGAGCTCACTCCATTATTTAAAAGCCTCTTCAGCAGGACAGAATTGAAATTGCCTCCCGACCATCAAACATTGTGATGGGAGTGACAGTGCTTCTGTCACTGGCTGTCATAAATCAAAATCAAAGCAATCTCTCACTCCAAGCTATGATGATCTCGCCTCATATGTCACGGTGCACATACCATTTTGTAAAACCCAAAGGTGGGGGGTTGGTGCTTCATTAAATTCATATCCACGGGCTCTGGATGTAACTGTGACTGTGGGTGCTACTCACCTTGAGCGATGAAGCCTTTGGGGGGGTTGGCAGTGAGCCAGGGCTTGCAGTAGGTGGGCTCATTTGGCTTCTGGATAAACTCAAACTGGCACGGGACCTGCCCATCGTTATGGAGGCTCAACGTCTCCGCCTGGTGCTGCATGAACTTCACATCCTTAAAGTGGAACTGGGGGAAGAGGGAGGATTCATATTGTAAGATGGACAGATTCCACTCCATTTCAGGCAAATGTATCCTTTCCCTACCTGCATTGGGCTTAGAGCCCAAGATCAATACACAGATCCAGCAGTAGTGCTTCACTCACTTAATTCATCATCAAGGGAACACGATGAGAAGGCGATTTATTGTATATAGTATATCAGGAGGGTTATTATAGATCCCATTACACTATAATTGGACCGAAAGGGATACGAGGCCTCACCTCTCGCTTGGACAAGGTTACGGATGGAATACACTCGTTCTCCATCTTGTCTATGGTGCGTACAATCTCTTCAAAAGTCTTCTTGTACACCTCATCATTCACTCTCTTGATCTGTAGGAGCAGACAGAGGTCAGAGCCGGAGAAACAGTGCAACGTAGAATGAATAATGTATGAGTACAACCCTTAAATGAAACCTTAGCTCATGGACACTTGAGCAGTTGAAATCAGCTGAATGCTCAACAAATGTGACCCTGAAAAGTTTAACAAAATGATGCATTTTTGCACTGGTAAAAAATGTCTTGCACTGTGAACTGCATTGGAATTTGAGTTCACTGAGATATATGATATGTCTTATCCAAAAGTCCAAAGTAATCTGTGAGAGGTTGGATGTGAGGGGAGCAGATGGACAGCCAGCAAGATGAATCTCAATGCACCTTTCATTGATTTATTGTCTCCTTACCTCCTTCTCAAAACTTGCTGGGTATGAGGTTCAAAAAGAGGACCACAGCACCTCCTTTTGTTCAAAGGAACAAAAGAAGAAAAATTCAAGGTCAAGCCAGATGGGAGGTCGGGTCTCTTACCCCAATCTCAAGCATGGAACTGACTGGCTTGTGGTCACTGGTCTTCAAGGCCATGTGACTCTGGTAATGCTGCTGCTTGACGTTCTTCCCTCTCCACAGGATCCGGTCGCACCATGCTGGCGCACGGCATTTTTCACTGAAAGTACAAGGAATAACAGAATGAAATTCTTTTCAATTCATTTTAGAAACTTACATCTTTTAGAACATGTTAAATATTAAAAAATATCATGCAAAAATGACACCTGTTTTTACAGTGCATTTGTGTATACTGTACGGAACTTAATAATAATAATGTGATGTGATGCTTTGATTGATCCTTGTAGGGAAATTCAGGGCTGTATTTACTAAGAGGCAAGCTAATTACTACCATAATTATGCAATTATGCATATGCAGCAAGCTGTTTTAACATTGCATACGGCAGAGAGCAGACTGTGATATCCACACTGTAGCTGAGCCAGAGGCCAGGAGATGAAGGGCTGCCACAAGTTTTGTCCATGTGGGTATGGCGTGACTCTTCTTGGTCCAAGGTTCCAGTTTTTATTTTAAAAAGCAGTGATAAAATAATATCAATATTACTATTAATAATAATATGCATGATTTGGTAACCTATAATTTATTTTAATCTCATCCTCTGAAATTAGTTGAGTTAATTCTCAAATTGAACATCCTCTCTCTTATTTGTCGTTGTCTCTGTTGTACCTTTGAACAAATAATACAGCCATGGCTTTCTCAGGGTGAGAACTTAGGATGTGCTTCCTCTGGACATCACATTTGGTCTGGTAAATCGACAGGAGTGATCCATTTCAATGATCTCCGCCATTTTTTAACCCTACAATTGCAAATGCGTAGCAAATACGGCCTTCAGTGTCTTGCTAAAGGGTTCTTCAACAGGGCGGATGCTTCCTGACATGGGGGACGAACCTGGGCCCTCCAGCTGAAGGATGATCTCCGCACTCACAATGCCACCTTGTCATTCGTAGACAGGCCTTTGTATGAGATTACCTTGTATCCCACTGGTCAGAACCGGTGTCATATTTGTAGGTGGGCTGGAAATCGATCTCTCCCTCCACAAAGCCAACAAACACGGCCTCCTCATCGATCTGCCTCTTAAGCTGAGGACCGCAAACAGCTGTTGGCATCACCGCTCATACACAACAGTGAGGAATATACTTAGTTAAACAGTAGAAAGAAGAGGCCAATATTGGGGTTACCTGGTCATAATTGTGCAAGGTTTCAAATTCCTTCTTTGTGATTAGATCCTTCACATCGTCAACCTCAAGGTCGCTGATCCTGTAGTTGAGGTCCCCAAGCCACAGGACCACACTGTCGGAGAGGAACAGGGGAAAAGAGGAAGAAGCATTGAGATAACATGAATTTGAAACACATGTAATTATAGCTCGACGGTGAATGAGAATATGCTGTGTCATATTCAGCCACTACATCAAACATTACATATTAATCCTAAACATTAATCCCAAACATACAAGAGTTTGACAAAAGAGTTTTTGTTATGATCAAAGCTTTGCATGAGAAATTCTTGGACAGGGGAATTAATTTGTGCCCTTGATGTGATGGCATAATGCCTGGGCAAATAAAGGATTCATAAGGAGTCATTCATAAGGATTTAGTGGTGAAACCGCTAAATCCTTATGAATGACATTTTAATTATTTGATAGATAAATGGTTTCGTACTTGTGCTTCATGATAGTGAGCGGGGGCTGAGTGGGGTCCAGGTGGCGAAACTGGAGACGGCCGCAAATGTCCTTATAGTCTTGGTTACGTCTCTCGTACTCTTCGATGTGGGCAGCTAGGTGGGAGTTGACCACGCAGATGTCGGAGTTGTGAAACTGAAAACGGATTGCCACGGCACCCTTGTTTCCCTGTGAATCAGCGAGTGATTCAAAGTGAGAGAGAGAGAGTGAGAAAGAGGGAAGGAGCAAGAAAGATGCATTGGTCAGTTGTTGAGAATCATGTGAGCCAGACGACTAAATGCTGCTGCAAAAAGAACTGGGACAAAAAAGAAAGTTGTTTTAGATAATACGCAGTTAGACATGCTCTTTTGCTGGTCAGTAATCCAATATTACACTTAGTCTTGTCATGCTGATGATGGTTCTTTGTGCAGAACATAAACCAGTCCCTCATTACCCCGGTGAAAGATGGAGCAACATTAAAAAAGCTCTCACTGGACACCAGCCAGCCATCTGCTCTACACTGCAGGGACTGCTAAGTAAGCAAGAGTGCGTATGAGACAACGATACGCTATTTTGCAACAGCCCATAAAGAATAAAGTCGGGGCTGCTGGGCATACTGCTTCATGGGTGAATAGAGCTCTAAAGAAAAGAGTCCAAAGGAGCAAACAGAGGAGGTTTGGAGGTACAACACTGAATTAGCTTGCAAGCTTGTTTACGGTTTTTCAGTGTCTTTTGTGGCTGGCATTTTTCTTTTCCTGTCTCTTTTTCATCCTGCTAAAATTTGACCTGTAGAATCCGTCCTCACCATTCTCCCCATGATGCCGGTGCCCACGCTCTCAGCCTCCACTTCAGAGATGAACTCGGCGTGTTCCTTCTTCACATAGAACAGCAGCATGATGCCCACCAGACGCACCAACTTCACCTGCAGCACAACATGGCTAGTTAGACACAGACCTAGTCACAGAGAGTAAAGTACCCACAGATTAACAAATCGTATGCAATTTGCTGCACATTTTTGATTCAATGTGCATTTTAGTTCCCTGAGTGCATGTATTTTGACTATGGGTGGCCACAGTGGGAATCAAGCGACCCTGAAAGATTTAGCCAAATGACGCAGGCACAAAAAAGTTTTACTGCACTTTTTGCACGTTATATCAACATCCTGACCAATTTCATCTACAACAAGCGCTGTTCTAAAAAATGAAATGTTTCAATATTGCTGATATGCCAAATATTTTCAGATTATTAATTGTGGAACCTAAATATTACAGTATACAACTAAATTGTGAAGAAAGATGGACACATCACAATGAGGACAGAGGATAAGCAGCAGTGACGTGTGAATCCCTCATGAAAGAGGCCTGCAACATGCATGTATTGCTAAAATGTGGCTGTAATACCACTACTACTACTACCACCACTACTATCACTACTACTAATAATAACTATATGCAAAGAAAATCAGGGTCTTTCCCTCTCAAAGGGAAGGTTTTCTCAAAAGACTCCTGATGGAAACATGAGCAGCAAGGAGCATCACAGAATATGATCCAATTTTGTGTGGAACCAAGCAAAACTTGTTTGATTAGCCTGCCTGTCAGCCTCACATGAAATAACATTCACATTTTAATGTAAAAACACTTTTTCAGCCTGCTGGGCTATACTATGTCAATTAGGGAGCAGCCAAGTGTGCTGTAGTGAGATGGTTGACAGGAGACTAAGAAACGACATGTCATTATACTGGCTCTGTGACTAGGAAGCATTTAAGCCTTCAGATGACAAAAAAAAATGACAAGAAAGAGGAACTCAGTTGACTTTAGTCAGCACTATGAGAGACGGGAAGCAGATGAAAGCGAAAGAGGGGAAGAAAGAGAGAAATGCCACAAAGAAACTTAAATACAGGGCCTGAGCTTACTAAGCTCTGCAGACTAGCGGGGCAACCTTATCTTTTCCGTAGCAATATGTTATGCGATGCTGTGATAGTGTTCTGAGGCATTTGTAGATAAAAGCTAAGTTGAAATCACTACTGCATGTCAAAAATAAGAGCCTTCTACAGACAGAATACAGTGAGCAAAATTATTCAAAACAAACTCATATGTCAAGTTCAAACATCTCTAAAACCTTGCACCGGACAGCACCATCAAGACCACGTAGTAGTAACAAATAAAAAAATTATGGCTGACAACAGGGTAAAAGAAGGAGATTTCCTTACTAAGGCATACTTGGCATCTGGATGCAGGCCCTCGGACACAGCCTTCATCCATTCATGCTCTTTGGGGGTGTCGTTGAAGAAGAAGGCCTCCTTGCTGAGGTCAAGCTCCTGGAAACTGTGGAGAAGGAAAGAAGATTATAACTTCTTTGAGTTTGATTGCTATGTCTGAGGTTCATCCCACTACTTTTGTGGTCTTCTTTAAACTTTTCCACTCCTCAACATCAATGGAGTTAACTGAAACGTAGGCGGGATTAGTGGATATCTGGCACGTAGCGCTGGAATGTGTGGGTGGGAACGTCCTCCTACTCAAAACAGGATCAATGGCCAAATACATCTGTGTGGGGTTTGAGCAGTATGTGTCTGTGTAACGAGATTAAGTGGAGAAACGCAAGGCTAGCAGCAGGGTGGATGTGACTTACCCCACGCAGTACATGTCAGGAGGGCTGGGAGTGCAGCTCAGCCAAGGACGGAGGCTTTCCTTTGGTGTTTGGCCATTCACATTGTAAGTGCCAAGGAAAAACCTAAAAGAGAAAGGGGAGAGATGAAGAGAGAGAGAGATGGTTTTGAGGGAAGACGTACAAAGTCAGGGAATTTGTTTGAACAAGGGTCGCCTAATATGAGTGTATCCTGCAAACTGTGAGGGTCTTTAGCAAACGTATGCCTTTTCTGTGATTCTTGCAAAGCCCCTCGGTCGCTGCTACTATACAGGCAGACTAAAACACCACAATGTGCTGAGAGTGGTGACCCGCTCTGTGGTGAGCTGATGCAGCAACAGCTCCTTCAGGCTCCGGCTCATCCTCCCTCCCCCCAGGGTGCAGCACAGAGCGCTTTAGGTTCTCTTTTGTGCTGACCACCAACAACTACCGACTACCGACAACACTTCCTGCCCCAACGGCCCTAGCCTCAGCTAACTAGGAGGGTGTTGAAGCAAGGCACCTGCACTACACTGTTTATACAAACAATCCTGGACTGCGTTTTTTGCTTTCCTAAGCTCTTGGATTAATCTACACATCAGCTTGGATATTCAGTACATTCCCTGCATACACTGTAATATGAGTCGATGTATATTTCTGAACACATATCCGTGTGTTTGCTAGCTGATAATGAAAACTGACAACAACAAAGTGCCCGTAAACAATGTCACTTTATCTGTATATGTGCTACGACTATCTGATGTTTTCTATGAGGTGAGTGACTGCTAATGCACATAAGTAAACCTGCACATCCTTCAAATAAGTCATCTACATGTGTAAATTGAATATACTGATAAGGTATTTGAATAGTTTTTACAATGCACATCTGAATTCCTGCACTTTCTGCACATTTGCATGGCCTTCTGTAAACCTGGTAATGCAAATACAATGCACATTTTGCAGATCCCATATATATGCAGGAAATTAATTTGTTTTTCATACTGTGGTTGCATATACCTTGATATTTAATTTTTCATTTATTTTCATACCGAATATAGTTCATCTTTTTGCATATTTTCATAATTTTTTTCATTCATTTCTTTGCGTCATACATGCTGTTATTCAAATATTTCATACTTTGTATTCTTATATATAGTCTAATAATTGTCAAATCCATTATTTGCTCCATTCTTATTTACATTCTTTTTTTCTTTGCTGTATCCTATTACAATGTCTTAGGGGGATCAGTCAAGTTTCATACTGCTTTATGGGGAAAATACTTTTATAAGGTTCAAACACTATTTATAAGGGTATGAACATGTACAGGTCCACCAGCAGGAGGCAGTGTGGTCTATAAATAAACTCCTGCCACATTAAGTGGGCTCTCAAATAATAACCTGCTTGGTTTTTTCCAAGTCATCTGATAGAAAAAAAAACAGCTCTTTAATATCTTCTAAGTGATAGGCTTTACGGGCATCAATTGAGATGAAGTGCTACAAACAACCGTCCACCACAAGGACTACATGCCTATAAAATGAAACTGCACATCAGTAAGACTTTGAGAGAAGTTTCATTCACACCTACCACTGACACGCTCCTTTCCGGAGCTATGTTCTTAACACTGGAAGTTCACACTTCTCTATACCTTGGTTAACACCTTGCTTAATTTAGCATAGAGCTAAGTACATAGAAATACAAACCCACACAAAAGTTGAATCATTTTTTTTTTTTTACATAACACTTCTAGAATCCAACCTGTGCTCACAGTCAATCTGTAGACTCACGTTGTTCCTACCCACACTGTCTTTCCAGCAAAGTTTTAGCAACTATTTTGGACTCGTAACTAGGCCAGCAGAGTACAGCTCAGCACAACTACGCAGTGTGAAACATCCTGACTGACCTCCTAAATTGAAAGCTTTAGAGCATTAATGTTCAATGTATATGCAATATACGTACAGTATACCCTGTCCATACTATGTCTTGCACTGTACCATTGCACTGCATATGAGATCCTTGTACCATGAGTCTCAGTACATACTATGAAACTCTGTAAGTTGTCGATGTGTCTGCACCAATGTGCCCAAGACAAATTCCTGCACAATTATTATAACTAAAGCAATTCTGAATCTGACTCCACAACCAGTTTAGAGTAACATACCTGAAGTACTCCAGGTAGGTGTATAGGTCCTCATTCTTCAGCAGCTCACACCTGATGAGGTTGTCACGCAGACCGAACTGTGGCATGGCCAGTATCTGAGCTTTGTTGGACAGGGTGTGGCTGGAGGAGCGCACCAGGTCATCCCGGCCCTCGCGACTCACTTTGCCCTGACTGCACACCAGAGAGAGAGAAGGGGACGAGGGGATGGGAGTGGAGACAGACCAAGATAGAAGCAGGATCACATTGTCAGGACTGTGTGACCTCGATGGCAAGTACTAACAGGATGATGACAGATTGCGTGTTTGCATGGGTTGTTTTGATTTTCCTATTCAAATATCAATGCACAGTTGTCAGTTCACACTCAGGTTGCTCTTTGCTCTGTTTGTATCGTATCATGCCTTCTAAAAACAGGAACATACTTATGTTGTAACAGAGAGATTACACACTGCTCCAGTGCCACAGACATCCTAATGTACATTAGGTCACCACAGCGGCGACAGGCACCCTGGCTATGCAGTGGAGCTCTATTTCCATGTCATCAATACGGGATGGGGCTGACGAGAGAGGGAGAAATCCAATATGGATGGCCCCTTCAGCCTTCCAGGAACATACTGCAATTATGCTCTATCTTAAAATGTAGGAGGCATTCATTCCAAGTGTGGCAGCAATAGCCTAAAGGTTAGAGAAGAATTGAATCAAATTAATTTGAACCCCAGACCTCAACGACTACCATCAGTTAGCCCCCTGCTGCTGTGGAGGTGCTCAGTAACCTGCTGCAGAACAATGTGGTTGTACTGGGCAGCTCCCAGGTGTGAATGATTTAAAAAGTCTCACCTCTCTGGGCTGGATTGTGCTCTGGACTTCTCTTCACTGTTAGAACTTTTCTCCTCCTCTACCGATCCCTTTTTGTCGGTCCTCGATGATTTCTCTGTTTGGAAGGAGCAGGAGAGAAAGAGGAAGAAGAGGAGAGTGTGTGTTTATTTATTTGAACAATGATAAAACCCAGAATTAATGGGCAACAACACCCATCAGAGTTGCCTCAAATTTGAGTATTTCATCACACATCACATCATGTTACGATGGACGATGGGTTATCTTAGAAATTTCCCTATGTAAGCTAATAATGACTGAGAATAAAAACAAACAATCAATCGTAAAAGTGTCAAGTCAGGACTCGGCTGTTGTGGTCAATCGACTGAGGCTGTCTGTTGCAGTTGGTTACAGTTATTGCATCCTAAGTAGTCAGAATTAATGGGCGAGTGTCACGTATGAGACAATATGGCCCCTGTCTCCTGCAGCTTGGCAGGGAACACTGTTGGCTCTTCTGAAAAGGGAGGCCAAGTTCTTTGGACAGGAAATTAAATTCTAAGAAGTTACGACAGGCTAGCTCATGGGTGCGTTTGATCAATGGCATTGTTTTATTACCCCAAGGATAAGATATATTCTACGAGGAAAGAAAATAGACCTACATGTTTGTGACCTCTGTCTCTATTTGGCCAGATGAAAGCCTATTTGTCTCTTAGGATGGGATCACGCTTAATCTGTAATGCATTTATGTTGCTGAAATCTATGTGCAGAATTCTACACAGGAACCCCATGGCTCAAAAGTATTGAAATAAAACTGATTAGATGTGGCTAATAATAACTTCATTTATGTAGCACTTCTCAAAACAAGGTTACAAAGTGCTTTACAGATAAGGAAGTAAAACAGAGATAATAATACAGTTTTAAGTCTGGATCTAGGGAACTCTGAAGTTCCCTGTGTTCTGGCTCATAAGGGGTCTAAAGGTTGTAACATGGGGCAAGACCTCGTTGAGCTTTAAAAACTTCTCAAAATCTTAAAATCAATTCTTAAATGTACAGGAAGTAAGTGCAGAGAATCTAAAATGGGGGCAATATGGTTCTGTCTCCTAGTCCTGGTTAAAAGTCTTCCTGCAACAACTCAACTCTCGCGAGACTTGGTTACACACAGACCGGATCAAGCGAAAGGTAAAGAAAAACGTTTCATTTCTCTGTAGGGTCCTTTCCATAATGTTGTCAGACACTTATAATAACAATCTGAAACTGTCAGTGGCAAAAACAAACACTTTTAGTGGACGTACATTGACGGTGCGATTTGCCCCGTCGGATTACATTGCAGCTCGTTTCGTGGCTGCCGGCGATGCGATCTCGCTCAATACTGGACCAATTTCAAAAATTGTTGTCCCCTTTAGTCACTTAGACACAAAAAGATGGGAAAATAGGGTCCAGGTTGAAAAATACCAAAGTTACCCTTTAAGTTCATACTGCTGCTTATTTCATTTTCTTAAAAAACAAACAAACATGTGTCCAGTCCTAGCCTAGCTTTGTCTAGCCAAATCAGCAGTCTAAAGAAATCCCCAAAAATCAAGTGGCATTAAGGACTGAATAGGCTAGGCAGAACCTCAGAAGGAACAATGACGTTTTAATGTAAAACCACTGCCACTCTTTCTTTCTAAACTCTGTGTGTGTGTGTGTGTGTGTGTGTGTGTGTGTGTGTGTGTGTGTGTGTGTGTGTGAGTGAGTGTATGTGTGTGTGTGTGTGTGTGTGTGTGTGTGTGTGTGTCAGAGCGAACAGGAAAAGGAAAGAGGACAGCCCTTTGTATGATACGAAAACTCCCAGCAAACTGTGAGATGCCTTTGGAAGGAGTGGGCTTAGGAACGCTACATATGAGAAGAAGCTGAAAATCTCCTTGTGCTCATGGTCACACCAAAGAAAAGCTTACATAATAACTGTAAAATTGACTGCTCTTGGCCAAATTACACTATGAAAAAAGAGATCATGAATATGAATTGGTTGGTAATAAAGTGATTAGGCTAGACCATCAGACCTGGGGCAAATCATATTTTTGCTATTCGTGCTAGTAACTTAGTATAGTAGGTTTTTAGTGTTTAATCTAACTTCCTTTGAGTATCAGATGGGTTGAATCTGATATAGAACATACAATGAGCGCCAGAAAGTATACAATCTCAGTAAAGTATTTTAAAGATAGAAAAGGAACGCTGCTTCGGCTTAGAGGGTGTATAAACTAGAGGTGCTCTTTGGAAAAATGCGGAAACTGCGGCAAAACAAGGATTAAAAAATATCCAAGAATCCAAGGTTAGGTTAACAATACACCAATGAGTTTATCTGTATAAACATGGTCTATAAGAATATACACATAGTCATTATGTACACCTGTGACGGTTCACTACTGTGCAGACATGCCACAATGCGTTGGCATGTTTTTAACATTGCAGAAAGTAATAGCCAAATAGATAGACTTTTTTTGCCCTACAATTAGTATACTTATGCAACACTATCTGAAACATCTTTATGTGGTAAAGTCCACATATCTGGTACTGCAAGAAGACTGAAAGCAGTAGCTGACCCAGGTCTGATATATTTCTAAGAAAGGGAATTTAATCTAACCTCTCAAGGGTCCTATGAGGGATAGTTCAGACAATACATGGCATGTTTTACATTCCTGCATATGGCTTTAGTATTCTTAACCAGCTAATAAGCTTAACTAAACATTCCACTTATAAGGGAGTAGTATGAAGACTGGCTAATTGAGTACAATTTCACACATTTATGTGTCCTGCTGCTTGATCTCAAGTCAGTGTCTGTCCAAATGTCCATGTGGTTGAAAGCTGTTGAAGTTGAAAGCTGTTCTGTCTTGTATTGCAGGTCTCTTCCGTATTTTAACACCTTAAATTAGTCATACCATCTTATTGCAAGTGCACAATGGCCCTCACTTCAAAGTTCAGCATTGCATAACTCCCTTCCATCATCCATAAGTAATACAATTTTGCTCAACTATAGGGACAATTTAATGTGAGGAAAACACTTTGATCATATTGGCACTGAATAACAGAAAGGATACTCTGACATGTGAAGGCAGACTTCAAGACAAGTGTGGAACCAAGCCTTTCCAGTGTAACCCTGTGGTGAAGCTAAGCAGCTTTGTCTCATTGGAAAGTGGTCGACAGAAAGTTTACAGATAACTGAAGCAAAGCTAACAAGCTAAGAGGCTTAGCCACAAGTGAATGTCCCCATCTGTAACAGAAACAACCCTTTGCAGGGCAGGAGCAGAGGAAACGGACACAAAAGCAAGCGACAGGATGACAACTCCATGTCATAACGCTATTACACCACCAACCACAACAGGTTTGTCATTTTCTATCACACTTAGCAGCGACCACCAACAACATCAATGAAAAACATTAACAACGACCACCAGTCTACCAACCGGCAACATTAGTTTACCAACTTAATAACGTTAGCTAGATAACGGCTTACTGAGACAAAAACATGTAACATTAACGATAGTAATACTAACGTTGCCAGAGATTAATACTAGCTATAATCATTATTTAGCCTAGCTAATAATGGCCTTCTAGCTAGCTATCTGGCTAAAGTTAGCTTCCTTGAGAGAATCGACCATATTAACGTTAATTTGCTAACATTAGGTAGGAGCCTAATTAGGGTCAGATTGCATATGACAGAGGGATGCAACCGCGTTTCGCTACTCCACGTCAAATTCAACAAATTCAGGAATGTTTTCTCATACCAGAGTCTCTGATCACCCTAGACATCTCCCTGCACCGCTCCCACGCATTCTGTGCAGAGCAATGTCCAATCTGCCGACCTGCTCAGGCTAGCTAGGAGGAGGAGTTTCCTCTTCTGCTGCCGCAGATAGGAGGCTGCCTGCCACAGAAATCTACCGTGCACCGAAATAAAGTGACATTATCTGTGTTCAACCCTGAACCCTGAATAGATCACCTAAATATGAATAAATAATAAGTTATAAGTAATAAATAAAATAATCATTTAAGGTTTTCAAATAAAAACAACTTGTGGAGTTTAAGACAAATCTACCACAGCCTTTTATTTACATAATTCTGGGGACATTTGACAAAAAAAAGGCCATCCATCACTGTAGAATTACTGTTTATTCAAGTTATTGTATGACGCTGCAGCTGCTGGTGTCCTTCCTCAAATGCCCATTTCCTAATCATTTGTGATTTTTTATGCCTATGTAGGTTGGGCCATTTGTAGTCAAGGGAAGTAGGCTAATTGCAAAACTGTGCCCGTTTTATGAGGCAACCGCCTGATATAGGTATTTATCAGTGTGAGGACATCTCTGCTGAGAAACAGTGTATGAGCAAAACACTGAAAAAATCAAAAAATAACATCAACATCACTGATCAGCTTAGATAAACATTGAGTAATGTCACCCACTGAATGAATGCTAGTAGACCGGTGATTGAGTAAACTTTCTTGGAAATGGAGAGGTTGATTGTGTGCTTCCACTAATAGAAATAAGATGACAAACCTGTTTTCCTGTGCTGGTTGAGTTTAGTGAGCGTTGCTCCGAGGGGGGCGAGGGCCTGTTTGACTGCTCCTTGGCCCCTGCTGACTTTGTGGTACTTCTTGACCCACTCAAACTTCGGCACCTGTGACGGAGACTTGCAAACATCTGAAGAAAGACAGAGAAAAACGAGAGAATTGGAAAACGTGAGGATGACCCAAACACTGCGTGAGAGTGAAGCTAGAACTCCAACTTTGGATTTTCTGCTGATTTGATTTCAGACAAAAGTGGAGAAACTGGAGGAACAGCAATGGTAAGGAGAAACAATTTTGAGATCAAGATAGTGATCAACAGGGGAAACAAGAATATCAAACACTAGACTTCACTGCTGTTACACAAATAGAGAGAGGCAGGTCATTTTCCAAAGCTTTGTATACAGCTGTTTCTTGCTCTTACCCACAGGTTTTGCCTGTATAACCTACTCTGCTCCTACAGTTTGTGAGACCACACTCTCTGCTTGACTGCTTTCAATGAAACCACAAGCTCAACACTTTACTCCACATTAAAGGAATCTCACTTTGATCTGCTTACCTTGACAGTTTTTCACATTCTTCCTAGTAACAACAGCATCTGCCAGGTCATTTAAACTTTCCATCACTGGTATCCCTCACCAGGTAAAAACAGCCCGTGTGGCTCCTCTCTTAGAGTACCACAAAAGTGTAACAAAAGCAACATATCAGTCTTCTTCCATCTTCATGTGAAATTTCCACCTTGTGAAGTAGTGAGTCAGTGCCAGAAGTGACGCATCCCCAACAAAGTAGACTGTGTGTCACTCTTTCATGTGGTCCGTGCCATTCAGATGAGCAACACACAGACAGAAAAAGTAAAAGCTTATTTAAGAAAAGTATTATTTAAGAGGCAGGTACAGATCCTTTTAACGTGTCCTTTTTTACAGATGCTTTACAAAGAAAGAGACAAACTATCATTCAAACTCCACCCCTTTTTCTTTTTCTTCTTCTTCCTCTCTCTCTCTCTCAAGCATGTGTCACATGCGCCTGTTGACTGACAGATGAACCGGTTCTGCAGTTTTAAATTTTGGTCTAACAACAGGGTGTTAAGGTTGTGTCTTTTTTTTTTTTTTTTGCAATTCACTTTCCAGTTTGCTAATGTCCAATTAAAAGTCAATAATAATTTGTGTATTTTATGGTAAAAGCTCTTCACCTCCTTCTACTGTCACATGCAAGGCCAGATGAAGACTTGCTAGGCAGGTTTCCTCCAGAGATAATAAGAGCAGGTTATTTGCATGCCTTCGCACGTCACCCAGTGTCTCAGACATGCTACTCATTTCCTGAAAAAGAAAATATCTGGTGCATCACATACTAAGATGAACAAAGAGTTAGTGTTATGCAACAGACAGCAATTTACACTCAGTATTTGTGTTGTTGTCTTGTTTCAACTGGTAAACAGCGTTCCCATATTTGCAAGAACATCAAGTTCAAGGACTTTTCAATGACTTTCAAGGTCTTGTTTGGTGAAAATCAAGGACTTGAAATTGACATGTTTTGGAGTAACAGAGACATAACATTGGTCAGAAGACATCAGAGAGGCCTAATTCTTTACTCATGATCTTCTCAAGGAATCATAGTGAAATCAATTCATTTTAAAACTGCTGCATATTGACTTCTGCTTGGCTGATGAAGACTGAGATACACGGTCGGTTTGACTACTTTTGACAAAATGTACTTATTGTAAGTCGCTTTGGACAAAAGCGAAATGTATATATTGATGAATTTTGCTGCTATATTTCAATTTTAAAAAAGTACTTTCAAGGCCATTTATTCATTTTCAAAAGGCCTTATTTTATTTCCCCACGGGAACCCTGGGTAAGATCAAATGACACATGATTAGAAGTACTGTAAACAGATCATAATAGGCCTGAGGCTCAACCTACCACTCCAGGCTCTGTTCACCTCACTGAGGAAGAGGCGCGAGTGGGAGCCAAAGGGAAGTCTGAGCTCCAGCTCCTCCTCCTGGAAGCTCACTCTCACTCTGGTGTCAGCACCTGGGGCGGCGAGGGAAACACAGGCAACATTTGATGTTCAAGTTTATGCAGTGGATCAACAATATAGAGTAGTGTCATTAAGTTGTAACGGAAATGAGGGCAACTCACCCACAACTGCAAGTTCATCTGGTGAGGAAACTAAGATTGCAGCATGAGACATGTATTAGGATGTGTGACTTAACAGGAATTATGTCATTATTTTTTAAAAAGCAATAATTATCTTGAGGGAAATTATTCCATGTCTTGACCACGTAATGATTCCCAGTTTATTTGAGCTGAGGTAAAATGTATTAAACCTGCTTACCTTCCACAACAGCAAAGTCAAGGCAGATGGGAATAATGTCTTCTAGTGACACATCATCAGCAGTAATGGCCATCCTTCTATGGTTGTAAATAAAAAGCCTACAAAAGATGAAACGTTGCACGATTGAAGTTTTAGTTAAAATCAATCATGCTGAATCAATAATGTTTTTACATCAGAAACTATACGGTATTGTATGTCTGCATCTAACAAGTCTATAACTGTTATGTTATAACTCACGCATGTTCTTTTGCGGACTCCACCAAACCCAGCAGTCTGCTTTCTGTGATACTGTCAGAAAGGACATCACATTGGACGGCATGTTTACAGTTTAGTTAAGGACGTTTTGCACACATGCATTCATAATATAAAGGCCCACAGTGGCATCTACACATGAATTGTGTAAGAACTATATTTGTAATATAATCGCCAAGAAAACATTCCTCTCATTAGGCCTACAACTAATCTTGGCTACACAAGTAAGAACAAGTAACCTATTAAAAATGAAGAGGAATGAGAAAGCTGCAGCTGGTGAAACAAAGTTGCCATCTTGTGGATGAAAGGTGTTATTGCCAAAGTTGGACCAAAGCCTATGACAGTCACACCCGACTAAACGTGCTGTAGTTACGAAAACGACGTCTTTATGTTTTGTCTAGGCTGATATAACAGCCTGAGTAAGGTAGGACTTTATTTAGACTCATTTAGAGAAACTTCTAGCAGGTGACAGCCACCTCAGCCTGCAGGCCTCAACCCAGACTCTGGGGTAAAAAGTGAGTCGGGTTAGTTAAACTTAGACTTTTTAGACCCGTTTAACTCTAGCAAAACAACATAAACAGATGCATGCAAGTCGCAAAGGATACTATGATGCAACTTTCTTCTTTGTCCAAAGTTTCTTGAATTGCGACGGACTGATCCATGGTGAGGACTGTAACAGTATCCTTCTTGTGTGCCAACTTCTGCCAAGTCTCTTTCGGACACACACTGCAGGAGAGCTGAAAGACCCCAAAGGCTTTTTTCAAACAGTTATTTCTCTATAAAAAAGCGGAAGCCCTTTACGAAAAAGCAGCACGGACAGGGCAGTGTCTCCATGTAGTCCGACATTATTCCGTCTCGGTCCAGATGTTTTCTCCAGCCCGACCCAGGCTGCCACGCACTGATTCAGCCTTTCTGTCCGGACCCGGAGTGACGTCACATCTGGGCTGTCATCAGCTCAACTTCAATTGGATTAGGCCACTGATCCCAAAAGGATTATGTCCTACAATAGACCCGTGTTCTGGCTTCCACCAGTGATAATTATATCAAAGCTTTCATTGAGAGTGTATGAGAAACGTGTATTAAGTGTGGCTAGACCGATATGTAGGTTTGTCTAAATCAGGTCGATATTGGCCTTTTATCAAAGGGAAAATTCACCCTAAAACACGTGACATAATTTTAATATATTTCCAGTGCAACTACAATGGAGTAGGCTATATAGGCTAACAGAACATTTTTCAGCTATCTAAAACATAAACATAAATGTCAGGTTTTGGTGTCAGTCCCTCAAAATTAAGAGCAAAAGCCAATTCTAGACTCACTATTTTGCACAAAAAATTCAACAATCATACAGGGAGAAATTATGTAGGCGGCAAGAGACATAGGTACCAGGTTCTCCACTGACAGTAGACTCAATAGACCAGAATGCAATGCAGCCATATTGCATGTTGCATTTTGAGTAAAGGGTAAGACCTATGGGTAAGACTGGCTTTAAGTCTTAAGTCTGGCTTTTTCTTGACTGGGACCTCTTGCTATCTTGCTCTTACTATTGCTATTGCTATCACTATCGTTATTGCTCTCTCCATCACCATAAAACCAACAGCTGGATTTAATAAATTCACCCATTCTCTGTAGGATGTTGAAAGGCATGTTGGGAAATGTAGGAAATCGCTACCTTGAGTAGAAGTAGGTGAGGCAGGTTGAGGGAAAGTGGGTGCACCAAAAAGTGAATTACAACACTTCATATATATATATATATATTTACATATATTTATTGATTTGATAATGAATAATAATGAATGTAATGAATGATAACGATAATGAATCTGTTTGAATTATAATGCTGTCACAGCATTTTGCACAAAGAAGGCACAAATTCATGGTGTGCATCCAGCTGTGAGGTCTTGTGTCTCTTGTGATTAAGGCAGAACTCAACCGCAGTCTCCCTGCTCCTCTTTCGGAGGTTGGGCTCAGTGAGCTGATAGGCCAAGGTGATGTGTCTCGCTCTCTTGGAGGCGTGGTAGCCGGGCCCAGGGCCGGGCTGAGAGACCAAACAACTGTCATCCTCATTTCTTCTCTTTCTGGAACATTCTCCAGTGGAAGAGATGAAAGCGGTAGCCACTGCATCAGCAACGGCAGCATCAGTCAGAGGTGCAAAGCTCTTAGTGGGAGCAGCTGTAAGCCTAACAAAGGCTGCATCTGTGAAACACAAGAGCAACAATAGATTACATTATTATAACCTTTATGGAAGAGGAATAGAGAAAGGAAAAACATCCACTACACAGAAAACAGTTATAAAAGCAACGTTTCTGATAGATGCAGAGCTCTTACCTGAGCACTGCTTGGTGTCAGCATCACTTTTAATCTCCTCCTCAGTGGTAAGGGGAGAGCAGCAGATGGTCAGTTTGGCCACAGCCTGGTGGAGCTGGCTGGATACATCCTGCATGGCCAGTGGAGCAGGCCTACCTGGCCGAGACACTTCCGGAGACAAGGTCTCAGCTGTGGATTCAGGACAAATGTGTGTGAGCTCTTACTGAAAAAGGAAAAAATTCAGCAACTCTTGGAGGCCGATGGATGCTCTTTAACAAAACTTGAATTGATGCAATAAAAACCAACGCGTTTTGGCAGCATGCCTTCATCAGGGTAGCTCTTACTGGAAATGTTATATAACTGGAAGATACTGTAATAAAGGGAAACCAATATATCTTACGTGAGGAATAACCAGAGTCAGTGTCGCTGAGATCATCCTCGTCAATGTCAGAGTAACTGTCAGCCTGACTGGTGGCAGACTGGCGGAGCTGCCTGAAGCTGAGGCCAGAGGGGCTGAGAGCCTGGAGGCTGGGAGGACGGATGGGACCAGACGCTCTGCGGGGGGCTCCTCAAGCTCCAAACTGAGCCCACATCTATAGATTAATGGGATAAAGTTGTAATATTGTGGAGGCTGTGTTAGGGTAGTGTGCTATCATTTTAGACCTGACTGCCATATATCAACAATTGACAGACAAGTACATAATAGTGCTAACCTGTGAGGTCAGGGTGGCCTTCAAACACTCCCTCTCTAGAAATGTAGGAGTAAGTTAGTGGTCAGATATCCCAGACTGGTGGTTTTGGAAATGGGCCAAGATTTGGCTTCCTGGTCTTGATCCAGAAGAAGGCCACCTCCAGTCTGTGGATTAGTGAGGCAGGTTTGGCGTTTTGATCATTCAAAAAATAAACTAATCTCTCTCGTCACAGCAAAAGAAATTCAAGTATGGCGAACAAAATGCTAACGTGCAGAATGAATAACTCACATGGATGTTGATGTAGAAGTTTCTGATTGGAAAGCAAGCTCATATTCGCGTGACAGTATCTCAATTTCCTTCTGTATCGGCAAATGCTGCAGTTTCAATCGTGTAGAAACAACGAACACGGTTCATTTGTCTGGTTCACTGGTACAATCTTCTGTGTATTCTGTTCCTACATTCTATGACAATTAATTAAGACAGCATCAATGCTTTTTCCAGAATATTAAGATTCAATTGTTGTGTGTGTGTGTGTGTGTGTGTGTGTGTGTGTCATTGGCGCGTTATCAATAAATGCTAATAGTCGTTTTATTTTTAATATATTTTTATTATATTTATCTCATTTTCAAGCGCAGTCATATTTTATACAATATACAAAGTGTAGAATAAATTGACACAGTTCTTGGGATATCAAATTTGCCCAAATCTATTAACTTAATATCTGTAACATTTGCCATGACACCAATATACCACAAAATAAACTCCATTAACCATATAGTGTAGACATCCACCTCACAATTCACAAAAAAAATAGACAGAGTGGACAAAGAGTAGCTTAAAGTAATGAGTTGCATTTGCACAGTGCATTATGATTACATTTTTTTAAAAAATGCTTCAGCAAACCTTCAAAACATTCTGAAACAGCCCAACTCATTTCTTTTTCATAAAGTGCATACAGATTCATAGCTGCATGATTCTCACAATGGCTTGAAGCTATGATAATGTAGAAAAAGGTTTGGTAATATAGGAAACTTATAACTAGGCATGTCAAGTTTTAGGCTTCCACACTCCCAAACTAAATCTGTAGATGTGTAACATGGGTGCATCTCTCATGGTCCAAGAAGATCAGAGGCTATAGGAGAGCAATAGTGTTTTCAGTATATTATTTTGTTAATAATAAAGACCTGCACATTACATGTGGATGGGCTGATAAGTTGCTTTTGGCATTGTCCTGATTTAAGTTCATATCTTTCAGAAATACTGTTCAAAGCCATTTGTCATCGGTCTTGAACATAAAATAAAAAATGTTTGGAGGGGTGTCATAAAAAAGTTAATCTGAATAACGTACAAACACAATCATTCAATGACACATTGGGAGTGAAGCTTAACATAATCACATAATGGCATACACATATACAGTCAAATGTTATGAGAACAGGAGGCCTTTACTCTGTGAGATAAATTATTGGAACTGAAGTAGTGTTAACCTTTGCAGTGCTAAGCTTTTATCTGGAGTGAATATGAATTACATGAAGGCTCTGGTTTCCTAAAGGCCCCCTGCTCAGTCACTCATATCAGTGAACTGATGCATAGCAGGCAAACTAACAAGGCAATCAGTTCTATGTGGAGATGAGGACCCCTGGTGGCGAAGGAGGGAACATGTAGTGTGCCATTCAGCCATAGGCAGGAGGTTTTGGTGGCGTTGCAGCATTCTTGATGACATGGAGTGGCTGTGGATGAGGTCTTGCAAGAGGCTTTGCCAGAACAGTTAGTGGTGCAACCCGCCGACCACTGATCCTTTGAATCTATGGTCTCCTTTATCAGCTGTAAAGACATAGGGGGCATGTGAGAAAAGGATGGTGGGGGACCTACAGGCTTTGCGAAAGTCTAAATATTAGACTGTGCTGTTTAAATGTTATTTAAATTAGTCTAAAATGTTTAAACTGTATAGTAAGTTATGAATATGATATTTAGTGTTGCAAATCAACATTATTTGCTGATATTATAGTTGTTTGTGTTAGGTTGGAAGTCATAGAAATGAGAGTATATTGTTCTGCATCAGGTAGTTCTCACCTGGCAGTGGAGCTGTGAGGCGGTACATGTTGTCATTGCGGTAAACCCTTTATAGCAATCTGCAGTGTTACATGTTCCTGCATGGCATTTGTTTCCCTGAAAAAAACAAACAAACATGATCTCACATCAGACCTGGGTCAAATAGTGTTTGCAAATACTGTTTTTTAAAATATACTTTAGATTTTTGTACTCTGTATAGGTGCCAGATGGGTTGGACAATAAAATAAAGTTGAAACAGTCACAGGAAAGTGTTTAAAAGTCAATTTTGTATATTTTTCTGTGATTGACAGCTTAATTCACACACACACACACACACACACACACACACACACACACACACACACACACACACACACACACACACACAAAATGCATACACTCAAACACACACACACATACTCTTGTCCTTACATTGTTTGCTGTTGTTTGGGGGCTGGAGGCGGTTGTTGTGGTGACTGGACGGGTGGTGGTCATAGCCACTGAGAGGATGTAAGGGAAATAATGAAAATAACAAGGGATTGTTAAATCAAGACTTTAATGCTTGCCTGCAAATATGCTGATATGAAATCATATGACATTGGTAATTTCAATCAATCAACAATTATAAGGGCCATGAAGTGGGTGTGGTTACTTGTGGTTGTTGTCATCATCATAGATGCAAAAGTAGCTTTGAGGCAGTCAGTAGAATTGCAGCAGTTCTTAGCGCAGTTGGTCTTAGAGGAGTTGTCACAGGGATCAGCACAGGAGGCGCTGCAGCTAACAGTGTAGGACATGTCCGCCTGTTTTATCAGCTGAGAGACAATGACACATTTAGAAGAAATTCAGAAAAGAGTGCATGCAGCATGAGTTTAAAATGGACCAAGTTTTCTGTCTTTCTGTGAAGGTCATGGACCAATAAGATGAGATAAGACGAAACCTTACTGATCCCTATGGGGAAATTAGGTTATTTGCAACAGCAAAAGTAATCAGATTCAGCAGGGAATAGGAAATATAGTATAAGCACACAACACAAAATATAAAAATAACAAATAGAATATAATATAAATAATTGTGGGGTTATATAAACATATGTTACCAACAATTTCAACACATTAAGTGGGAAGTATAGTAAAGAAATTCATGGATTTACTCACATTTATTACTTACAGATGTTACTAACAGTCTCAATTGCTTACTTAAATATGGATTACTAAATGTTTAACATTTGGTGTATATGTAGGTATATCTAGGCATGAGTAAATACATAGGTAGTAAATGTATGATGGTGTAATACATCAACTAGTTTTGTTAGATGATTCAGTTTGCATCATTTCATTTCCTACCTGACAGTAGTAGGCACCAGTGGCACATGAGGTGGCATTCTGACTGGTGTACATAGTGTAGCAGTCTGAGTAGTTACAGGTGAAGGAGGGGCAGGATATCTGTGTCGGAGAGAGAGAAGGGGCATAATGTAGATGAGAGGCTAAAGAGATAAGGAAGAAGGAGAGATAGAGAAAAGGACAGGGACAAACACAGTACAGTACATTTCAGGTTCTCTCTAATAAGCTGGACTTACCATGCTCATCATCGAGGTAGAGTTCGAGGTCCCATTCGTGCCAGATGTGGCACCTGTCAGGCGAAAAGGACAGATGTGATGTCAAAAGAAAAGGAAAGACTCAATCACAATAGCTTCACCCCATTTACACAGAATTAAACTAACGTCTGAAAAGTTTAACTGAATTGTCCCTCGTTATTTGGCGTGACACACACAACGAACCAGTTGAGCTCCATGAGGTCGGCGCTCCGGTTGTCGTCATCGCACCTGCACTGGTGGACATACTTGAGGTAGAGGGACCAGTGGCTGTAGCCATGGTGGAACCTGAGGCTGTCATGGTTGCCATGCTGGTGCTGGATTGGGTCATGGCTGCTGAGGAGGTGGTTCCTGAGTTAGTGGAGCTCATTGGGCCAGATGAGGTGGTTGTGGCTGAAGGTGCAGACATGGCAGTAGTTGTTGAGCCTCCTGAAGCTGTTGTGGACTGGGTGGTGGCGGCTGTTGAGCCACCTGAAGCTGTTGTGGACTGGGTGGTGGCGGCTGTTGAGCCACCTGGAGCTGTTGTGGACTGGGTGGTGGCGGCTGTTGAGCCACCTGGAGCTGTTGTGGACTGGGCGGTGGCGGCTGTTGAGCCTCCTGGAGCTGTTGTGGACTGGGCGGTGGCGGCTGTTGAGCCACCTGAAGCTGTTGTGGACTGGGCGGTGGCGGCTGTTGAGCCTCCTGAAGCTGTTGTGGACTGGGCAGTGGCGGCTGTTGAGCCTCCTGAAGCTGTTGTGGACTGGGCGGTGGCGGCTGTTGAGCCTCCTGAAGCTGTTGTGGACTGGGCGGTGGCGGCTGTTGAGCCTCCTGAAGCTGTTGTGGACTGGGCGGTGGCGGCTGTTGAGCCTCCTGAAGCTGTTGTGGACTGGGCGGTAGAGGGGGCAGTCGAGGCAGAGGTGACTGTGGTGGGTGAGGCAGTGGTAGATGAAGACATTGTACTTGCAGTGCTTGCCATTGTAGTGGTAGTTGTGGGTGCTGATGTGGTGGTGACCTGGCCTGACACCAATGCTGATGGCAGCAGTAGTCCTAACAGGAAGAGGAGCAGGATACCTGTGCAGACGGGTATTTTAGGAGAAATAAGAGAGAAACAGGTGTTTCATTGCATGGAAGACACAAAGACATACTGTGACATGGATTTATTGTCTGTTGGTGGTGAAGGTGTCCCTTTAAAAATGAAAATGTAAAATAAGAAAAGAATGCGTGTGAGAGATAGAGATGAGATAGAGAGAGAGAGAGAGATAGAGAGTGTGTGTGTGTGTGTGTGTGGCCATAAGTGTGCAGTGTTGGTGCACAGTAACCATGCAACCATATATGTGTCATCTTTTTATTCATGAGAGAGGTACAGTATGACATCTTTGCTGTTCATCTGGGACAGTAACCACTTACTGAGTTGCAATGGTTCCACCGGCTTTTGGTTCGTGAAAAATGCTTGTTTAAATGTTGCAAATTTTTCATCTTCCAAAAATACATTGTTCACATGGTACAAATACACTGTTTATACTACTGTATGTGTGGAGTAATGGTACTGTAAGATGCTTTGGATAAAAACATCCAACAGGTGTGTTTGTTTGTGGCGGCAGGATGGCCTAGTGGTTAGACAGGTTGCCTCATATCTAGAAAATAACCACTGTAATGTAAACGTATCTCCTTTGACATGGATTGTTTCTGACTGTGTCGTACAGGGGACAACTGACTGTGACGGTCAATAAGCAAACACACACTCATACCTGTGTCTTTTAGTAAAGTGGTAGAGGCCATTCTCTTGTAGGCAGGAATGGAGCTTTGTCCAGTCTGTAATGACATCATATCTGTTAAAAATCCATTGCCTTTATTCAATACAATATAAAAGTTAAATCATCATCAATTAACGTTAATTGACAATAGCTGCTAGATGATCTGCCATTAATGTCCATGTGGGTGCATAAACAAAATGACAAATCTCAGATCGCAGAATGAATTGGTCAATAATATGCACTCATTTGTGTGTTGACATAAGACCTCTGTGGTGGACGGCAGGCGCAATCTAGTCTGTTTACCTGGTAATAGGTCTCTGAGTTACAACAGTGCCCATTCATAATAACCCATCTGGGCAGTCCCTTTGATCTGTGAGAGCTGTGTCATCTGTGGTCTCCTCCTCTTACAATTCTCTAATTGTTCTGATGAAACTGATCTGATAATGGTTTGGATGAGTCACCATGCAAGAAATTAGGAGGAGGTAAGATTTGGAGCTGCATTTTTAACTTAAATATCTCAACTGAGTGGAACCCAGGACATAAATTAGTCTTGGTCATAGCAGAATGTTTGAAGTTGAAGTTGAAATTTGGGCTACGGTCACCACTCATGAGGACATTCCCAATGTTCACGCAGATTGATTCTCTGTAGTAACATTGGCAATTATATCATAAAGTGTCTCTGATTGCAGTGGTTTGTCAGTGAACACAATTAAAATGTGTTTGTTCCTCAATCGGTCCCCTCGGGGAATGCCGGTTTTTTTCCCCTCTCCCTTGGATCCCAACACAGCCCCCTATGGGCTCTACACCCTGGAAACTGAGGGACAACAGTGGCCATTTTAGCATCCAGATCAAAATGCCCGTTTTAAATGGAAAGAAGAGTGTTTAGCTTTGTCAAAAGGATAACACGTCTCATTTAGGGTGCATCCAGAAGTGCATTCAGGTGCTAAATCCTCATGCTGTAACTCACACCATGTTTTTGTCCTTCTTTTGTAAGCTCAAAATATACTGTGGCATTATGGTCTCCTGCTGAATCAAGTGCAAGAGTTGAATAATATGATTAAAATGCTTACAAAGGAATGTGATTTAGAATATTCATACATTTCAATATTCATACAGACAAAGATGTAATGAATGAATGCAATTGAATATTTTTATCAATGGAGTCTAAATCATAGTTGGGGATTCTGTATTTGGAGGGAAATATACGCTACCAGAAGACAACAGTCATCTCCATCAGCCAAACCAGAATAATATGACGCAATGAATTGCTTTTGTTTGATTGAAAAAAGTAACACTGCCATCAGTCTTTTTAAATGCGTTTTCATTCTGTCCTCATAGTAAAAATGTAAATTTTCATAATTTTTAAATACATTTTAATCAGATTCAATGAGATATACATTTGAATCAGATTATTTAGTTAGCATTTGTATGTTAATTATGTATTGATACACTACCATTCATAACAGAACAGTCAAAACTTGCGTTATTCTGTGATAACTTTGCTTATACGCAGGAGAAATGACATAATGGCATCACAACCTTCTCCTGCTGAATCATCTGGTGGCTACAACGGTCTCTACTGTTGTTTAGCTGCATCACCCTGCGATTCCTGTGTGCAAATTTCAAACCTCTATCTATAGTTTTCACTGCATATTTACTTCTATCTATCTATCTATCTATCTATCTATCTATCTATCTATCATTTATCATCAATAATATTTCTATTAAAGTCCACTCACCTGTGGTGCGCTCCCAGGACACTTTGCAGGGTTTCTGTCAGCTGTGGATGAAGTGAATGATCTCTCTCTCTCTCTCTCTCTCTCTCTCTCTCTCTCTCTCTCTCTCTCTCTCTCTCTCTGTCTCTCTCTCTCTCTCTCTCTATCTATCTCTCTCTCTCTCTCCGTCTTTTTCTTTCTCTATTGCTCTCTGCCACCTCCCCCCTTCTCTTCCTGCTGACAGCTCTCTCTGCAGTGGCAACCTAATAAGTGGAAACTCTCACCTGCACAACTACCTTAGTGTGAGAGGAGGAGACTAAAGGCCTGCTGTTGCTGGGTGGGTCTTCAAGGGATGCAAAATAATTGGTGTGCTAAACTCTAACACAAGCAAGCAATTGTTTCATTACTAGATTTTCATCATGAATGCTGATGAATTTTGAGGAAGACTGTGTGTGAATTCGATCTTTTAATCCAATAACCTAATAAGAGAGTGCTGGCTGTTAGTATCTATATGGGTCTACAAGGAAGGGAACAGAGATCATCATACTGTATGTTCACCATTAAACTGCTCAATTAAGCACACAAATTGTTATGTGCAATTTGTAACAAATTATCAAAAAGATCAAATATTGTGGCCAATTGCCCTGCATGTCTACTGTATATTTTGGAAACAAGAAGCAAGATATTACATTACAATACATTTTAGTGTTGGGTTACTTTGGGGAAGTTTGACCAAAACTGTACACCCAGCAATTACAGATTCACGAAAATAACTCATAGGATAAATCCTTTGCTGGCGTATAAGAGTAAGGGTGAGATTTCCCTGCCTTGTGAGGTGATTGTATAGGGAACCTCTTGGTTTCTGTTCAACACAATGTGAAATCAAACACCCGCTCTCTGCCAGCCATAAAGCCCCCACCGACTACAATTACCTCTTTGTGGCCTAAAGAACGTAGAATTCTTGGACGCGACACAAAAGGCGCCTGCAGAACTCAGGTGACAGAAGTCCTTCCTTTTTCATGGCCGCTGCGTGTTTTTACGGGAAGAAACTCAAGAAAGTGTGTCTGATGTCTATGATTTATTTGAAACATTGTTCAGTTTTATTCACGCTGCGCTTGAAAACCACAGGCCTTTTGAGGTTTGTTGCTGTACTCAAAGTAAGGAAGCAAAATCAATATTGGGACACATTTTCTTTTAAGTCTGTTTGAAAATTGTAATTTCATCTATACATTATACTAATGGAGTTTTCAAGTTAAAGTTAAAGGCAGTATCTAAGCTGTTTGATACACATTCGGATAGCCTTATAGAGGTGAATACTTTAAATACTTTTCCAAAAAGTATTAAAAAAAATAAAAAAAATAAAAATAAATAAATAAATATATATATATATATATATATATATATATAAGGAGTCCATATCAACTGGACATGGTTTTCTCTACTGCTACGACAAAGTTTTTTTTTCTATGTTTGAATCTTATTTTTAACTTGTTTAACTTTTATATCATTTATTGTTATTTTCTCTCTTCGATTTTGTTTGTTTGTAAAGTGTACTGAGACACCCTGGTGTGATATTACACTTTAAATAAACTTTGACTTGACTTGACATCAGATCTGCTATCAAATGCTGCTTCAGATGTCATAGACCTATTGTTACCTTTTACATGTCTACCTAATATTGGCTAAGTGTATAGTATTAAGTGAACAGCGTTGCACTGCATACATTACTGCCATAAAAATATAAAAGACTACTATGAAAACTATGTGTATAATGTCTAATTTTCTTAATCAAGATTGAACAATGCAAAATGTCCTAGTCAAAGACAAATTTGACTATGACTGATGTTAACTAGCGAACTGCAGTCAAATAAGGTAGCTTCCACATAAGAGATATAAATATCTGCTCTAATATCTGATTCTCCATACCTGCGGTTATAATATGACTGTTTGTTTGTTTGCATTTGTGTGTGTACAGTGTATGTGTGCGTACGTGTCTGTGTATGCAGACGCACTTGCATTAAAAGAGTTCTCTATGTCCATTAGGAGACAACACGAGAAGAGGTTGAGTGTTTTTCTGTCTCCCTGAATGCAGACAACAGACATACACAATATGCCTGAATGGTGGCTGACCGTGTAAAGGCTAAATATTCACACGCAACAATTAACCATACAGATATTGCCTGGTGGGTCATATTTCACTTGAATGCCCAGCTTTACTTTGAAACCAAAGAGTCTTGCATAATCAATAGAATAACCAACTGGGAAAAAAACGTGCACCAGTTCACGCTTTAATTCCTAATGGTGAGATGTGTGTTCATGCAAGTATGGTTGAATAAAATGTCTGTGGTAAGTAATCCTATTTCCAACTGGTATCTATGAGAGATAAACATTAAATACAGGCAATACAGTGACTGTACATTAAATGAGATGAACCTACTCCAGAATCAGGTGTGTTTGACTCTCAGAACTTCCTGACTTTAGAGCAAGGGGTGAATTACTTCTTTTCATGATCCATCATTATTAATACTAATGTGGTATACATACACACAATGTAAATCAGTTTAAAAGTTCAATGTGCATATTGTTTCTTTCAAAAATGTGTATCTACTTTGAGAACATTTGCTTTTGAAAGAAAACATATTATAACTTAATGTTTGTTATTCAGGATCAGTAAAATATAGAGGATTCATATTAGCATAATTTCACCAACCAAGGAGTAAATACCTAATACAGTCGCTTAAGTTGATATGTTATTAATCACTTTGTCAGTGCTGTGTTTCTTGTTTAAAATGGTGGATACCTTATTTTTGAGCAACACTCAAACTCACATTTTGTCTGCTGACACCCAAGACGCCCATCCAAGTACATAAGCTCCTATAGGTAATTCACATTAGCACTCTCTCGTGAGCTGACTACAATAGTGAATGTAAAGGTGCAGATCAACTTCCACCTATATTTCACCACAAAGGAACAGAAATGGTACTGAAACTTCAGAGGCCTTTTTTTGTATGATTTTTTAAGAGTATAATGTATCACTGGGAATGAAGTGTCACTACCCTCTTGTGGCTAATGTTTGTAATAATCGAGACTTCACAGATATGTTGAAGTTATAGTAATATGTTCGGGAATACAGTATATCCTTAATTGTTAATGAGAGCAATATATAGTATATACCTTATATCCCTTATAACCACATTTGCATTTTTTTTTATGTTTATGCTTTTATACTACAGTATACTACAGTATGAATGACTTCTGATGGCTTCTGATGTAATCTCAATTGCATACTAAATATTTGCCACAATGCCATTTTTTTTTATGCCTTACTAGTTAGCTTTCATAAAATGCAAAGTCTTTTCCAGGAAATTGATGATATCTAAAAGAAAATGATGAGAAATGCAACAGCATATTTTGATTTGCATTGGTTGCCCTGGGAGCATTTAAAACTGAGGCCACAATTTCCATACACAGCACAAAGACCAGGTAACAAAGACATTTCAATGTAAATGTCTCCATATTTACACAAAAAAGTGTAGTGCATGATAATGAAAAGGTAAAGGGGTGTCACGCAATCAAGAAGACAGAACAAACAAACAAACAAAAACAAAACATGAATTGTGGGTCTAAAAGTATGATGTTTTTTCCATGATGATATCTAAAAGAACCTGATGAGGAATGCAACAGAATAATTTGAATTGCAGCGGTCACAATTTCCATACACAGCACAATGAAACAACACAGGACAATGAAGACATTTCAATATACAGTAAATTAAACAAAAACAACAACAACAAAAACATGAATTATGGGTCCAAAAGTATAGTGCATAATAATGAAAAGGCAAACATTAGCTTAGTATGCTGTTGAATCCCCCTTCCTCCCACTGGGTTAATAGTACTGTTGCCTATGGAAGCTCATTCACACTTATTCACATAGACAGCCAGGCTCAGTAGACCAAATTAAGCAGCCTGGATGCAACTGGACTGTGTAGCTGCATGACTAAGAAGATTAGACAAGATTTATCTACCTAGCAGTCGTCAGCAGCACTGCCCACACAGACTCAGTGCATAGCAACAGGTCAGTGAGCCCTGTGCGCTATCTTAGCATTCACCATGGACTAGGACAGAGGCCCATTGAACAGAAATGGGAGCTCCAGTTTCCTGATGACTTCACAAGTGATTATTTCCTCCCGTCCATCAGTCAGGCCTCTGGCAAAGGTTGGTGTCCAGCTCTGTCTATATAGTTGTTATAGTAGGCTTGCGTGTGTATGTGTTTTTGTGTGTTTGTTTGTGTACACACTCATGTATATGAAGCCATAGTGTGGCAGCATACAAACTTACATAGTATACTTTATTTAGAAGCCTGAGCATTGGGGATCATTAGACCGCATTCCTGTACAACAAAGCATACTGATGCATTCTAATGTGGAGATTCATTGCCATTTCAACTGTATTACCTTGCTACTGTATGATCTGTAATTCTTAAATAACAGTAATAACATTAATTCCTGAGTCAGAATACGATGTGATGTGAACGTGCTTCAGCATGATGGCGTGCATCCTGTGGTCTGCATTTACATGGACGTTCAAGGGGATACTGTGCACCTGCAGGTTCCTTTGGGTCAGTGGATGCCCTATGCTATGTCAAATTTGTCCTCCATGTTGTAATTTAGTTGATACAGGTTGGTATTTATGGTAAATGCTTAGTATAATATTGACCAAGCTATGGTTTTTTGCACTGCAGATATGCCCGTACAATGCAATCAAATTCTTACCACGGGAACAACACATTACAAAAGACACAAGCTACCAGCAGAGACAACATGCAGGTAAGAATCCACCTACCAAAATAAAATGAATATAAAAACAGACCAATCATTATTTTCACATAAAATGTCTTTATTTATTTGGTATTGATCTATTCAACATTTAAATTAAAAAAGATTGGTACGTTTCAGTGCCACATGCCTTCATGTGCATTGGTCCTCTTGTTTTTTGGATCATGAAAGAACACCTTCCAATAAGTAGTTGGACATTTTATTTCATGTTTATCCCAGTGGCTCTGGCTCCTACTGTACATCTTCTGAGTATGTTTGTCATTAAATTTATTATATGATTGCATTATTTGACTTGATTTGGCAGAGTCTGAGGGTAAAGGGAGTGCAGCCATACCAGGCAGTCCTGACCGTACGACTGCCCTTCATAAGAGACTGACCAAAACTGAGAAGGAGATCCTGTCTCTGAAGACCAGGATCGCTTGTGAGAGGGCATCTTGGGAAAGGAGGTTTGCAGAGCTGCAGAGGAAACATGAAGAGCTGCGTAATCAGGTGTGTGTGTGTGTGTGTGTGTGTGTGTGTGAGTTTGTGTTTGTGTCTATGACTTAATTCGATGATCTCCTCTTGCTCAGCTGGCCTCAGAAACCGGGATGCTGGTGAAGGTGGGCGGCTATGATGACCGAGGAGAGTCAGGCGTGGACAACGGAGAAGTATTTGAGGAGAGCTCAAGTAAATCATAATCATCCAGATTTAGTTCATTCTGAATTTTTGATGCATGCCTTTGATCTAAATAACAATTTCAACTGGTATTTTGACGTTAACAGGCAGTCCACCACGCCTGTTGTACCATCACAGAGGGTCTGAGGTGTCATCAAGAGGCGACACTTGCGCAAGCAGCTTGTCAGGCAGCCAGTTATCCTTATTATCAGCACTGGGCTCCAGACCCTCCTCCGTCCTGTCCTCCACCACCAGGTACAGCTCTTCATCTTCACTGACTGGCAGTTTTAGAAAACAATGCTTTTTTTCTGGAATATTCCAACATCAAACGTTAGGTATTATTAATAAAATATGCAATTGGATGTAAAAATACCTTCTTTGTAAGTCATATCACTGCTCTTTCTAATGTTAATAAAAGTTCCATAGAATAACAATCATCACCATCTTTGTCATTATATTTCACACTGTCTCACACACTGACTAAGACGAGCGAACCCTCTGTTCCTCCAGTGTGGGGTCATGGAGGGTGTCCCCAGGACCTCACCGGGTCTTTGTCCCCCACTCCCCCATGGACCTGCAGCTGGGTCACCGGGTCAGAGTCATGCTGCCGTCTGGACGCATCAGCACAGGGACGATCCGTTTCCTGGGCCACCTGCAGGGGGAGCCAGACCTCCACCTGGGGGTGGAGCTGCAGACACCTGATCATGGACTGCAAGATGGCAGCCACAGGGGACAGAGCTACTTTGAATGGTAACTGATCTCATTTCCTTTGCTGTGTGAGCACAAGCAACAGGTAGCTTCCTTGTGCCTCAGCATGTGCAATTTGACTTGGAGAGTGTTGGATTAGTAATCTATGAAACACGGAAGTGTCCTCTTTAAGTCACTAAGTGGTGCTTTATTTAGGATTATTCAAATATTCTCTTAAGTAGGCAAATGAAATTCTTCTTTGTGTAATAAATTTGAATACTTTTTGAAAGCTGGATTTATAGAGAATTTGTAGAAAATAATTCAAGTTGATTTACTGGAAGAATTTTAACTTTATTAAACCTGCGCGTTCCGGCGCTCAGCCTTCTTCAGGGTTATTTGTCGTCTTTGTATCTATTGGGGTTAGTTGGGATTTACTAGAAGTTGCCATTTATGCATTCTTAAATCACTGTGCAGGTTTATAAAATACATTAACTATATTTTTCTTATGTGCCAGTTTAGGGTACAGTAGTTGGCTTCTATAAATAATCTGTTGTTGGTCTATGGTTTCCTAAGGCCGCAGGGTTAAATAAGTAACATTATATTACTCTCTGTGTGAATGAAGGCATCATGCCCGCAGGCGTCCAACAGTCACATAATGCCAAGGATTCCTAAGTCCAGACATACTTCAGCTCTGCAGTGGCTGAGCTGAATATGCAAATCTCAGCCCGAGGCCAAGTTGGGAGGCTCAAATTACCACACTTGAGATGTGAGGAGTAGACTCATTTGCCCAGAGTGATAACAAATTTGACTCATTATGGTAGAAAAGGGTTTTTAAATCTAATCTTATCTTCATAAACCCATGTAGTGTGATACAGTAAGCACATAAACTACCCATGTGTACATGGACTTTCTGTGTGTATTTTCCTTTCAGTCAGGAGTTTAGTCCTTGAAGTCAGAAGGGTTTTTATTTCAAGTTAACTCCAACCATGTCCATCATATTAATTTCTTGTTACTTCTGCTTCTGTCCTATGTAGCAAGCCTGGCTATGGTGCCTTTGTACCATTCAACAAACTACTGATGGCCTGGGAATGACAAAAACACAGACATACTGTATCTGGTAGAGCTGCCCATCTGGATGTATGGACAATTCAACAGACTGGAGGATCAACTGAATGCAAAATGCCAGTTATAGTCATGCATCTGATCTGAAGTGTTTGACTGAATTACAGTGGGGATACATCTCATATCAAGGCAAATACTGACAATACATACATGTAATGTGTGTCTTTTAAAACTGTGAAGACATAAATTGAAGTGTTATTCACAATAAAGTAAACAACAACAACTTTCTTCTCTCTTTGTATGGGGCATTGTGTGAGGCTTGGAGGGACAGTAACATTAGACTAGCAAATAATAATCACTTAACATGTGCTGTTAGTCTACTCAAAAAGCAGAGACAATGCATTTTCCAAGCAAAAAAGTCCTCACAGTAAATCACTGAATTGCAAGCAAAAGTTCAAGATTTGAAAGAAAAAATTGGAAATAACAAATTTAAGCCTCAAGAACCTGTTGAGCAATTTAAGCAAAAGGATTTTTGTACTGTCTTGAGTGGCACTCAAATCTCTGCTTTTGCCCGAAGGGATTTTCACTCCTCACAAAGACCTATATCAACACATCTCTATCCATTTCAGCACGTCTTCATATTCCACTTCTGCCAAAACATACCATGTTTATCGCTCTGTAAAGGTCAAATTGTGATGGGATCTGTCTGCCTTGTCACTGACAGAGTTTGACTCGACGTGAGCGTGAAGGATTTACACGATGTTGCCAAATGTGGGAGACAAATTACTTCTCAAAGATAACGTAATAGTTTCAGGCATGTTTGGAAAATATGGAACTGTTTCTGTTTATTTCAAGAGTGGTTAACAGGTACATTAAGCAACTCCTCAAACAGTTAACTAAGGGTTGGAAAGAAAAATGAGTTTGAAAGTTTGATGAGTAACAAATGTACTAAAATTTTTAAAAGACATGTTAAGTTATCCTCCACTATCTTATACCAATCGGCAAGATAGTGCGCTATAACAACCATGTTTACATTACACCCGTGTTTCAAGCATTTCATTTTCAAGCATGGGAAACTATGGTACAAACACTTGCATCATCTCATGAGTGGTAGTATGAGTGTTGCAATGTTCATGTCAAAGGCGTTCTGATGTCAGAGGATTGCATTACTTGAATATTATCTCTGGTTCACTGGAATCCTCTTCTCCTGCTGATAATGACTGTCTGAATGTTTGGCTTGATTCCACTTGATGTTGGTGTAGCTTCTTCGGGATATTGTGCACAGTCGTCTGTGTGCATAGTTCACATTTTTGAAATACAGTCAGGACAGGTAAATAACAGTTAAGAAACAGGTCATGCGCTCCCCTCACAGCATGTACAGAGACTTGACCTGCAGCTTGACTTTCAAAGTACAGATCACAACGCTGTCTTCAGTACAAAACAGTATCAGAGAAGGATGGCCGTATTTAGGCTTTCTTTGTAGCCTCAACTCAGTCCTGTGTTGATGTTGGTGCTGTGATTCTATGAGGTGGGTTGTGTTGTCCTTTGAGAAAATCAGACTGTGTCCATCCAACAGTGACTCCAGAATAGCCACTAAGATTGTTTAAGTCATGTTGGTCTGACCATGCACTGAAGCCAGCAGCACAAGGATACGCTTGCGCGCACAAACACACACACACACACACACACACACACACACACACACACAAACCAGGCTGACCTTTTCCCTCAGACACCTGAAACACACACAAAAAAGGAGTTTCTGATTTGTTCAAGCTTGCAACATGAGTTGTAGAGTAGAAAACTCAAGTGTTTTTAAAACCCTTGGGCTATCCCTGATTTTTGAGAAAAAGGGTGCGTAGGGGACAGGTCTGTGCACAGGAGACAGACCTGTTTTGATCTCTTTTCCAGGATAGAGCGGTAAGGAAATGTAGGCAATATTGCACAGTAAGAGCATTACGTAATGCCGTTGCACTAGATAAAAAGCTATTATGTAATTCTGTTCTTGATAAACCTTGATGAATAAGTGGATGAGTCAGTGAAGGTTATGTTACGCTACAAAAGTGGTGCTTCTTTTAAGTCTACTGAAAAGCTGTATATATATGATCTATGTCTAACTGAAAAGCTGTATATATGATCTATGTCTAACTGAAAAGCTGTATATATGATCTATGTCTAACTGAAAAGCTGTCTAACTGAAAAGCTGTATATATGATCTGTCTAACTGAAAAGCTATATATATGATCTATGTCTAATTGATACACAGAATATTTGAGACTTGAGGCAATCTTTTTATTTCTATTAACATGATTTTCCACATACATGTTTACCTGCATCACATCACGAGAACTAACTTCCTTTTTTCCTCATCTTGGGCCACTACTGAGGCACTTGGGAATCTACTGGACAGACAGTCCAGTAAAACAGAGACAGATTTTGAAAGGTCCATTGTATTTATCCAATCTTCAATCACACAGTAACCTGTGTACTTAGTGTTAACCTACAGTATGAATTATTCTGAGCAGTCTCCATGACAACTGATTGCATTTACAGGAAGAGGTGATGGCACTTAAGAATTCGTATAAATTCCGTTTGCTGCTGTCCAAGTCTCTCTGTCAGGTTCCTGGTTAGATTGAAACTTAAATACTGTTGGTAGAGGATCCTGTTGGTTAGGATCCTCTGGTGGATTTATAGCAACTGAATGCATTGGTTAGAGGCAAGTTAATAATAAAACTTTGCTCCTGAAATATAGCATACTGTAGCTTCATCTTACATAGAACTGTATTATGGAAAAGAAAGTGCTGCAACACTTTCGCAGAACTACTATGTAGCTAATAAGAACAAGTGCCACTTTATACAATGGTTCCTTATTGCATGAGAACTTAATTTTGGACAAAGAATAAAATCAAATGTGACACAATATGCATCAACAGTCAAAACTCTAGAAACTCAGTCACAGCTGTTTTAGTCTAGAGGCACTTTTCATCCAAAACATGGATGACAAGATCACGTTTGACTAAAATGTCATACAAATTACAATTACAATTTCCCATTTGGCAGACGCTTTTATCCAAAGCGACGTACATATGAGATTTTAATACAACACAAGCAAGGATCTAGTCTTGAGAGAACAACGAGAGTAAGTGCCATAAAGCTAAGCTCTGGTCCGACAGGACATAGGTGCTACGAGGCAGTGCATAGAGGCAGATAAAGAGTTTTTTTTTGTTTTTGTTTTTTTGGATTACACAGTCCATCAGGTGAGAAGGTGTTCACTAAAGAGCTGGGTCTTTAGCCTTTTCTTAAAGAGAGGGACTCTGCGGATCGAATGGAGTTTGGTAACTCGTTCCACCACCGAGGAACCACAGAAGAGAAGAGTCTGGCTAGAGACTTAGGGCCTTGTTGTGGTGGCAGCACCAGGTGCCGTTCCTTGGCAGAGCGTAGCGGGCGGGAGGGAGCGTAGACCTGAATGAGGGGGTTCAGGTAGGTAGGAGCCGTTTTGGTTGCTGCTTTGTAGGCGAGTGCATACAAATACAAATGCATACAATTCTGAGCAGATTAAGACATCTTAACTGTTCATCAACAGGAAAGCTAAATCATGATTACATATCCATAAAGGCACATTATACAGTACAGTGGAATGATTTTTGGGAATTTCCCTTTTCACAAAACAAAACATCTAGGCCATTTGCATTCAAATCATTCCACTATACAGACTAAAGAAGCTTCTCAAAAGAGATTCTTTGTTGGCTAAGACATTAGACATGACAGAATTTGACACTTGATACAACTGAGGTCTACAGAAGCCTCTTATTAATTTTGATAGAAGAGGACACAAGGCTACTACCCAGATAGTAGTAAATAAGGATAATCAGAATATCCCTCCCTGAGCCTTATGGTTGAGGATCTCTGCAGCCAGTTTCTCAGCATTCATCAGATGTGGGAACATTTCCATGACTGCATCCACCTGATGGGGGTTGAAGATGGCATGCAGTTTCTTGCGGAGTTCCAACCTTTCCGGGTCAAAGGCAGCGGAGGATGGCTGTGCTTGGGCCCAGGAATGGTACTGATGGTCCCTATAGGAGCAGCGAGGGCTGTGGGGGGGCGAGGAATGGCTAGAACTGGGGAGACTATGGGATGTCCTGGCCTGGGGCAGCGCCTGGAAGGGATCTGACCAGTACTTTTGTTGCTGATGATGGGGGTCGCTATACTGGAGGTGGCTGGGGAGGCTGTAGTGGTGTGGTATACTGGGGGGGTACATATGGGGGGTGTAGGTGTCATATCTGGGTTGACGGTGGGGGTCCAGGTTCGAGTTACTACGATGCTGCTGGTGAGCTGTAGAGGGCACCGCATGGGAGCAGCACCTACAAGATGGGGCAGCGTTGTTCCTCTCTAAATGCACAGAAGGGTGTCTGGATCCAATGGGGGTGGTTTGCTGCTGGGATCTGGACCTGTGGGAGCTGCTGAGGCTGTGCGAAATGTCAGAATACTGGCTCTCATAAGAGCCAAGGCCAGAATCCAGGCACTCATGAGAGATGCTGGCATAGGGGTGATCGGACATGGAGTGCGGCCCAGGCCACTCCTTCTGACTCTGGCCTCCTGCTGTAGAACCAGGTGTGTGATTCTGACTGGTTCTGGGTCCATCCCAGTACAGCAGTGTATTCTCACTAACCTGACCAGGATGTAGGGAACTGCGCTGATCTAGGGACAGCCTGTGCTCCATTTCAAACTCTAGAGAATGGGAATAGGTGTTATGAGCAGGCACAAGATCAGATTGAACCTCCCTTTGTGATAATCTGGAATTTCTCTCCTCTTTTATAGTGGATATCCGGGCTTTCTCTCTCAGTTCATCAGCCAAGGAGAGGTAGGACTGGTTGGCTCGCTCTGGATGGTAGAACTTACATTTGATGCCGTAAGTGCACTTTTTGTCTGAGTAAAACAAAAAAGGAAACAAAAAACTGAAAGTTATAGGTCATCTCATTTTGCAACCACATTCCTTGTCCAAAACATCTGAAACTGTGAAAAGCCTGACAATGCCTCTGTAGTAAGATATTGTGGTAGAAGGGTTCCTCTTTCATTCTTATTTGAGACAGGAATTCATGGGGGCCATTCAAGGCTCTGTGCTAATCATATCTTACCATAAGGACAAGGCTGTCTCCTTTGCTCTGTAGGCAGAGGCTTTTTCCTGAGGAAGTTGTCAAGATTGGGGCCATGGCGACCCAGGGGATCATCTGGGGGCATGAACCTGGACAGAAAACAGTAATGACTGATCCGTGACTGATCATTCACATGTGACAAATAGACTGGATACTTGCTGTTGCCTGATTATTCCCCCTAGACACTACTGCAATATGCCCTCTGGAACCAAGTTGTACATTAACTAGCATTCATGGGGAAAAAAATGTGAAATCTCAGGCAGAGGAACAGGCCAACTGCTTACTTGTCATTCACAAAGGAGAACATAAGGAGCCTCTCCTCGATGCATCTCTTCCACTCAGGTCTCTCTCCTTGGAGGTCACGGTAGGTGTCATTGGATACGATCACGCCGTCCGACTCGTACGCCAACTTGACGATGAAACGGTCGTCGTAGCAGACCACCCGCTTACCCCCGACACGACGTGATGGAGTGAAGACCACTATCTTCCTTTTTTCAAGCTCCATCAGGACATGTTGATCTGAAAGGGCAAATATTTATTCCTGTTAATCATGTGCTTGAGTCACATGGCGGTGGAAAGATAGTGTCAAGGAAGTACATTTTCTTACAGTATTTAAATTTTTTTACACTGTATTTAACACTTTAAGAATCTCTGTTAAGAAAAACAGCTGCATGTCAGGTTTTCATTGCAACTTATATGTAAAGTGCGTAATCATATACATAGATTGCATAACATGGCATACCTTGAGCATTATGAACAACCAAACATTCACACTACAAAGACGACAAAGCTTATGGAAACATGCAGTGAGCACATATCCAGAGACCCAGCAATCAATCACAGAGAGCAAATGAAGCTAGTGACGGCATTACATCACCAGTACAAACACCACAACAATCACTATATTTAGTATGTACATTATATCATATTACTCCAACTACAAATTTAATTAATGGAAACATAATACATACACCTGTGTGTGCACAGTGTTTTAAACAGATGAGAATTCAAATGAAGTGCAGTATTGAAATCGGTATGGATAAACAGGAGGCTAGGTTACATGAAAGCCAGACATACGGCTCAACTATTGATTCAAAAACAAAACATTTTCCACAGGCTCTCACAAAGTGCTTCTACTTTTCAGGGTGACTGTCACTTAACCCCTTGCCATGCTTGACTGTCAGCAGTTAAATACACAAGTAAACTAGGTGTGGAAGAAAAACACAGCTGTACTTCCTGCTGGGGATTTCCCAGGAATGACTACAGGGTTATTTTTACTTCCTTGTGTGAGGGTTGAAAATAGAACCTTTGGATTATTCCACCCAGACTTTAGAGTTACTAAATCATGAGAGCCACAGGCACAAGGTGATGATGCATCAGCTTCAAAAGGATGGTCCAATCCTTCATTATATTCCCACTGCCGTTGGATTTGTCAGAAGGGCTAGGCTTGTTTAGGTTAGTATGAATACCTAGAAATCACGGATGCATGAAGACTGAATAGAGGGTTACTTTTCTACTTAAGGAGGTGGTGTAGGTGAAACCATAATATTAATCTAGATTTTTAAGAGCACTCACAAACCCTAAGGACTCAGCTGCCACAAATGTAAATACAGATACAGCACAGACCTTCATTATATGCGGCTGGCAGAGACTTGGTAAGAATGCCATACAAACATGGAAACAGGTATAGCAAATATTGAGCTAATTTCCTGAAGTATGCTGTACATATTACACATGTTAATGACTTGGCTATATATATATAAACTCCAATCCTCTATCCAATTGAGTAAACCTCTGTTTCACAGCCTCCACTATGTTGCCCAATACCTTTGGCGTGAGCTCAATAGTTTTGCCTCACTGACAACATAGAAGAAGATTATATACATAGATGCTTAACAACATAGTAAACTGTGTCTAATTATATCAAATAAGAAAATATGATTACAGCTCCAGTGTCACACCACTACACCATTATAAACACATGTATAGCTGTGTATAGCAGCAACATTTGGAGGACAGTTTTCCAGTCATCTGGTATCGAACATCATTACATTGTGACAGATTGGATTTTTAGTTACACAAACATTTCTTGGAAACAGAGCTGCTCTGGAGGCAAAAATAATCTCACTGGTTATAGCCATACTAGGCTATAGATACTGTATCTAGGTGAGCTAGTTAGCCAACCTGCTGACTTTCCAAGATCATGACTGTCAGGGTCATGAATGAGTGAAAAAACAGAAGTCATTGCCATTCATATTTTAACCAGAGCTCCTTCTTTGCCATTCAAGTTAGCTAACTTGCACACTGCAGTTGTCTTGCCCCACCCGTTGAGGTTTAACCCAGCCAATGAGATCATTTCTGCCTCTGATGAATGTTTGTATGACTAAAACTCCAATCTGCTAGAATGATAACCATCCTTCTGCTCAGTCCTCACCTCTGATGGGGGCATCAGGTCTGGGCTGCTCCTTGCGCCAAGTGGGGACAAACACGGTAATGGTGGTGTGACCTCTGTCCAGGAAGAAGTTCACTGCCAGCTGGATGCCTCGGCAGGAGAACACTTCCTTGTTGCCATGACTGGGGAGCAGCAGGGGAGAAAAAATGAATAGAAATTACTGTAAATGACTCACAATGCTGACTTGAAAACCTATTCACACATCCTGGAAGTGAACTATTTCACAACACTCTGAACCAAATTGAAACTGAAGTAGTGGAACTTTCAAACAACAAACTAATATCTAAAGAATTTTGTCAAAACATAGTTACAACAATACCTGGACTTGCTGAATATGGAACGGGCAGCCTGCCTGTTAAAAGACTTTGACAAGGGCCTGGAGGACCACTGGGACACTGTCCGCAAGTTCCTTGTTTGACCATATAGTAAATAGTAACTGATTACACTCGCCCTAGCAATTAAGACTTGTTAAGTACTCTCATTTGTTTGTTTGTTTGTTTTTTTTTCTCTTGCTTTGTGTGGCCTGTAGTAAAACCCTTGCTTATTATGTGACCACTTTCTATATCTCAGGTACCTGCCTCCGCTTGAGAAGGCTTGTATAAAGAATGTATAAGAAAGAAAAGCCTGTCGAATGTTGTTGCGGGCTCTGGGTGTCACCCTTGCATCCCCCCCCCCCATGTTATCTTTATTTCTGTTTTGTTATGCAGTGTTGTCTTTCGTATTACCTTGTCCATTGCGTGTTTTGTATAATGATGAAAATGTACAATAAAACTCTTAATATAAAAAAAAAAAACATAGTTACAACAATGACATTTCTACATAAATTCAAGATTTGTTGATCACGTTATAGAGGTGGGTTGGGTCTTCCTGGTAAGGGAACAGACAATTATAATTAGTCTAGTGTCTGAGTGAACCTTCCCTCAGGCTGTTTCTATGTATGTACTGTACCACACCTCCGCCTATATCAACTTAGAGGTGGAGATTTTGAGGTGTGTGTCTAAGATTTGCATACTGAAGCAGTGACCTTAACAAGAGCATGCACAGGCAGGGCTGTAAACGCCCTTTTCAAAACTCAAGGGACATGACAATTTACGAGAATGCATGTTTCAGGGTCAGAGTTCAATGAGAACATGACGATGAGTGATAATGGTAGTTTGAAACATGTCGTTTTACAGGTATTTTTGCTGTCCTCTTTTAGAGGACGCCACGACAAGCAATGGAAGCTTTGGATGTTATGACCTAGCCTTCATATGTAGTGCTGGATGTAACACATTTTCTTCTATTAGAATTGGAATGCCTCTTTATTTCAGCTCGGGGTTATCAACAAATATGTTCAAGATGGCCTTCTACACCGAGGCTAAATCTTCTTCTACCATGAACAACACTTCTAAACACACTAAATACTTAGTAGCACTCGCCATTGGTGTTTACCTCATGGCCACATTGCTGCCATCGATGACAATGGGTTTCAGTCCGGCCTCTGTATCCCTCCTGTCCTCCAGTTGCGACGGTGGTAGTGGCGTGACTCTGTGGGGTCCAAGGGCCCAACTGGCAGCCAGGAGAGGGTCTATCTGGCCTGTGCTCCTCTCATCGCTGTCGGGATTGGGCGCGTGAGGTACAGCGCTGGCCCTGCACCTCACCAGCTCTCCAAGCATCGCGTTGGTGTCTGTGCTCAGGCCTAGCTTCCTCAGAGCGGCCCTCACCTCCGCTGAAGTGTAGCCCAGTTTCCTGAAGAAGTCGACTCTGAGTTCCTGGAGTTCCTCGTTATCTGGCTCCAGCTGGACCGAAGCCGAGCTCTGGCTGGGAAATGCCGGATCCATCCTGGAGCATCTGGGCCTCTTTTTCTGCACTTGGGTCAGCAGCATAGGACACTTACTGCATCTGCCTGGGGATAATATTCATGGCTGCACTGCACAGAAATGACATTTAATTAGGGATGCATGTCCATCTGATGTCATTTACAGGGTTTTCATACATTCCCACATAGCTGCATTACTGCTGTTATTATTGAACCCTCTCATAATGCTGTATTTCACAATTTTTCATACTTGCCATTCATACATTTCTAATGCTTTTGACACTGTCAGTTAACAGTTACAACTTGACATTCAGTCAGTAACTTAACAACTTGACATTGTCAGTTGTCATAAAGCATTGTCAGTTATCCCCATTTGCTACGGCATTATGTATTGCCTACTAGTTTTCTTTGCTGTATTCTATTACTATTTTGCTGCTTCAGTGACCCACTTTCCCCACTGGGATCATTTCAGCTTTAATCTTATGTTGTGTTATGTTATGTTATCTTATCTTATTGTCAAGTAAGGTAATGTTAGCCTGTCAAATCTATCAACTTACATTTGAAATTCATTAGAAGTGAGAAGGCATAATGTTGGCGTGGGAAATGACAATATCGTGCTTAGTGGCCTATTCCGCTAATAAGACGTTTAGCCTGCTCAGCTTTGTTCCCAGCCTCTGTTAAATCAGAGTAAAAGACAGCTGATCAAAACAGGAAGAAACGCTATGCTGCTTTTACGCACAAATAGTGCAGCGTATGTAGTTATTGGAGCGAACATTTCACCCTACATTAGAGAACACAGTACAATAACACCGAATCTACCGACTAAGTGTCTACCTGATACAGGTGACAAGACACGTATCTCCAAGGGAACATTTCCACTGCGAAGCGGTTGGGTAAATCATTTCTGTCTCAACAAACACACACACACGGTAACTCACCTTTACTGTTCTTAGCTGTTTCCTTTCGTGTTCCATTTATCACACAGAAGTAACTTATAACTCCTCTGTTCCGAAGTACAGTAACTTTGACACGGCTCTGACTTAGCACCTCCCTCTTGGAAAATGATTTCTTCCCCTCTTCCTCTAGACGTAGAGCCGTGTAAATTTGCATACATCCGAGATAAGATAAGCTCTTCCCTTGAGCTGTCAGTCACACTGTAGTTTTCACACCACTGTGTTTCCCCTCCCCATAAGATTTATTCTTTGGAATATAGTGCTGCTATTGTGTGTATTTAAAGGCAGGATGGCCTAATTGGTTAGTGCGGTTGCTCCCTTATAAGGAGCTTCGGTATTAACATGGTATTATAAGGCAATACCTGCCGTTGAGCAGGTAAGTGTCGTTGAGCAAGACACTTAACCTCTACCGGCTGCAGGAGTGCAACACAGCTGGCTGAACCTGAGGAGACAATTTCCACCTTGTGGGATTAGTAAATTATATCAAATGAAATTCACTCTATATGTGTTGTGTTGTTATAATTGTTGGTTTACAAAAATAGGAGGCAACCATTTACATTTAACCAACTAAAATAGTAATACTGCATAACCTGCGTATAGCCTTCACAACTATAATGTTTAGCAGCCTACGTATGGTTGTGCTACTACTTTTCCCCACTAGATGTCACCCTTGCCGCATGTTATTCTGCTGGATGGCAAAGCTCACCTCTCACCTGAGAGATAAATAATGAAACTCCATGGCTGTTGGTCTAGGGGTGGGTATGGCTTGACTAGGCTGGTGGTTAGGTTATGTGTGCGTGTGTGTGTGTGTGTGTGTGTGTGTGTGTGTGTGTGTTTGTGTGTGTGTGTGTGTGTGTGTTTGTACACAACCCTTTGTGTACAGGGTTAACGGCACGGTTGAGCTGGGATCACACTGCGTAGAGTTGGTTAATGGCATATACAGAGTTGAGTTCCGGAGAGTGGAGAAAGTAATCAGGGCCAGTTGCCAGGCGGTTGCCTCCTCTGAGGGCCCACACTGCTGGTCCCAGGTGTCTGCAAGGCCTGATATTACTGCAGGGCAATGAGCTGCAGCCAGCGACGTTGAGTAGGGGCGGACACACACACACACTGAAGCACAGATGGAAAGACAGACAGACACACACACACGCACATAAATTCACACCATTCTCCAGGCTCTCTCCAGCCATCAGGTAACCACTGAAAGGCTTTATATGTGGGAGACGATCCAAACCCAGGCCTTGTGATAAGTGCATTATGAAAAAATACCAGTTGTATCACACTTGGCACGAAGGACATTTATATACTCTTTTATTGAATTCAATTTGTAAAATCTCCATTTAGCATATTGTAGACTATTGCTGAGTGTATTGTTTTGTAATTTATGGCTAGGTTATATTGGAAGGCACTATTGACATCCAGAGATATAGGCAAAGCTGTAGTTCAGTTCATGCAAATCTTGAACCTTGCTGAGTATCTAAGTGGCTGAGATTGGATGACATTAGTGTAGTTTGGGTAGTGCGAACATCAAACGCCTATTTCCTTAACATCTTGGGGGAGACATTGCCCTGCTCAAAGGCATATCTTTTTCCTCCAGGCAGGTGTAGTTTGGCAAGGCTTGTTAAACCTGAGACAGTTGATCAAATATTCAGCCAGGCTCATTGTGCTACTGAGAGCTGCTGGATGTGGTTGGGATAGTGCTGCGCTGATAAAACCAGCTTTGTAGTGCCTGAGCGCTGGCCCCTTTGCTATTCCTTTCATTGACTGCCCGGGTCAGCCGTCTGTCGCAAAAATTAATTTTTGTATGATTTCTTTAAAAAGAGCCAAAGTAAAGAAAAGGCAGCCTTTAACTGGAGTAATCCATCTTGCGCCAATGGTGTCAGAGTGATTCACGATTTCCAATTTAGCCATGGTTTGAATCTAAAGTAAATCAGGCAGGACGGCTCCACCCTTTGTGCAGCCGGATGACAAACCCTCTGTGACAAGAGCTTTCAAATGAACATATCCCCTGCATTCATCTTGTTCATTTCTTACTTCAGACACCCCACTGCTTGTCCTACATAGATCAGCAAGCAAAGACCTCCTGGCATTGTGTGAGTCCAGAGGAGGTAAGGCATTATACTGGCTAGGTGGGTAGCACTGATAGGAGACTGGACAAAGGAACAGTACAATCGAGAGGCCCCAGGTTTTGAGTCCTAGTTTAATTAGTTTTGCTTTGATTAGTGACAACTGAATTCCCAAAGCAGAATCTAGAGTATAGAATTGCAATGTAGCTACTACTTCAGCTTTTCTATTCATGGACATCTAATGCCCTCTAAGCTATAGTGGAAGCAGTTGTATTTATATAGACATTATGTACACTAATTTGTTTTGGGTTTTCTTAATTGGAACACTGTGTGGGAGTTGTTTGTCAACTTTTTTTTTGCTGGTCAGCAATTAATTAACAGAGTCTATTTTTTGCTTTCTTGAAAATGGTTTTCATGCTCTCCCTGCGGTCTTCCTGTATTTTCATGCTGCCAAATGAGGGGGAAACACTGTTGCCGCTAAGTGACACAATCTTTGCATATACAAATTATCTTGGTCTCTGTTTCATTACATAATAACAATAAAAACAGCTCTCAGAAAGTAGAAATATATATATATGTAAAAAAAAGAGTACATTTGAGTAAATACTTCTATCCATGGCACAGTGGCTTCTATTTCCAAAACCATGCAAACAGTTGCCTCTTTCTCATACTTAAAATATATGTGGTCCAGCCAGCCATAGATCATTTAAAGATCATTGTGTATAGGTGCGTTGGATCCCAGTGCAGCTCCAGCCCTTGCAGGTGTAACCTCAGCATGGTGCCTTGGCCTCGACCAGGAGCACCAACAATACTCTGATTAATTGTTGCTGTCAGCCCAGGTTTAAGCCTACCTGTTAGTCTGCATATTACTCATATGTGCGGCAACAAAGGCAAACACACACAGAAATTGCATGCAGACACATGGGTACACAGAGGTGCATACAAGTATGCTGGGTCACACACAAACGTACAGACATAGGCACCAACACACACGTACACACATGCATGCATATTCCCACACATACACACGTGCAAGCATATTCCCACACACACACACACACACACACACACACACACACACACACACACACACACACACACACACAAACAAAGCCCCTTCCACTGCCCAGCCCCATGTGTGATAGCAATTCATGCTCAGGCAGTCAGGCAGCGCTCCAAGGTATTCATTACTATTGATGTCAGAATCCACAACAAGAAGTGATGGCTGAACCTCCTGCAGTCTGTACTGTTTAAAGCCGAGCTCCTCTCCCCCAGCTGTTGCTCTCTGTCTTCACTTAGGGGGGGAGACTGTGATGATTAATTCACTCTCTGCTGGGATCCCAGGGAAAGAACCTGGAGTTTCTCCTGAAGTGCTTCACTCATATTGTAATCATGCAGTTACACAATATCTGTACTGTAGACCGACACTGAAAAATACCTGTACCAAAATGGGAAATCTTGATGGACTCACATTGTGGCGTGTGTGCCACTGTGCTGCTCAAACTAGATTAAACTGATGGCCGAGTTCAGCATGTTTGCTCTGAGTATTGTTTGGACCGAGCTACTGTTTCTCTAGGTTTTCTCCTCTTTCTTCATGTATTTACCACTGCAGGCTTCTGGACTTGTGCTGCGTCATTCATGTATGTGCTGGTCTGTATTATAATATTAACAGCTTTGGAGCTAAGCGTTGGATTGAATTGTTCTTGAAAATTGTGACATCTAGTCAGTCTTTTGAATACAGCTTCCTAATACACGCTTGAATCTTGAAGTGGATTTACAGACTCTGCTGCAGAATAATGGTGCACACTCTCCCTGACCCCTTCAGTACGCTCCGTCCTACAGTGATGAATGTGACTCACAACATTTTGATTATCGTAAGACAAACTTGTGAAAACACAAAAGAGGAAAAACAGCTCACTCCGGTAAAAGGCTCTAGTGTGCTTAAGAGGTGTTGGAAAAAGAAATAACAGCCATCAATTTCAACTGTCGGGTGATTTCTTTTTTTTTTTTTCTTTTTTTTTGCCAGTTTATACCCACAGGGTCATGGTGGGGTGTTGACAGCTCTTGTGCTCCACTCTGTATGTGTGGGCATTAGTTTGCTGTCGGTTGTGCCACCATGGGGCGACTGTTGCCATTAGCTGTTAGATTTCTGATTCACACCCAGTGGGAGTGGGCTCTCAGGAGCCAGGCTGCCAACTGGCTGGGATAACGCAGGCCTTGGTCCCTGCTTTGTCCTCACTGTAACCGCTTATTCAACTGAATCCGTATCGCTCCTTTCTCTCTGGCCTTTATATCTCTGACCATTTTCTCTCTTCAACCCTTATCCGAACACAACCCAGTGCCAATGTCTGTCCAGTTCAGAATGAATGTGACTGCTGCCAAAATGCCTGAGAAATAATATTTTGTTTTGTCACAAATTTCCTATGGACTGCTATACTTCTTTTTTTTTTTTACAGTAAATTCCCAAATTCCCAGTTTGCTTTGAAAGAGATACCGAAAATACTGATCTGCAAAGGACAGATTGACATTAAGCAGGGCAGACTTCCTGGATGGATGGATGGATGGATGGAAGGATGGATGGATGAATAGATGACTTGATGAGAGTCCATAAAAGAGCTGTTGAAGTGTTGGATTTGATCATGGACAGTATGGAGAATTGGTGTGTTGTACTGTTAAATGAAGAAGCTTTACCCCTCTTGTCATGATTAATGAAGTTCTTTGGATATGACAACTGACTCTCCAATAGCTCCATTAGGAATGCCCCCAAAAGATTAATACGGTTACCCACCCCATGGACCACTATCATGGTTTTTACTATGTGTGCTTTGGGGACCATATTGTGTGATTTTGATGAGCTCTAAATCACTTATATTTTCCATTGAGGAAAAGGCCCAAACCACTGAGAGAAAATGATGCCTCATTTTTGCTGGGTTTATTTTCCGACAATTCAGAGCCTTTAACCCAACATCAGGCTTTGTTTTCCTCTCCTCAGCGATGTGTAAAAATGTAATTCTTCCTTATCATGACCCAAACATGCAGCCATTCATCCAGCGTCTGCCAGTTTTTATTTGCTCGGCTTCAGTTCACTTGTCAGCTTCATGCCATGAATACCTGAAATGGAATTTTGAGTGGTTAAACACAGGTAGTAATTCACAATTTTCTCTTCGCTGAAAATGATAAGCATAGAATACTATTCACAGAATTCTTACCTTCAAGGATTAATAGGGTTATCATTTCTTGTTATTTTATGCAATTGTATCCCCATGCACTTTTGTAGAAATTCTAGATAAGTGCATAAAATCAACAGTAAATAATGCTAATGGAAAGAGCAATTAGAAAATGTAAAAATAGCAGGAAACAAATGCTATGAAGGGAGATACATTGCCAATAGTAGTAGAATTGCTAATATTATTACTGATTATACAAAGGGAATTGCACTTAGTGTGTCCCTACACATGAAGCAGCCATTCATTTATGACCTAGAAGATAGATAATGAATAAATCAAATGGACATTGAGGTATTTCTAAGCAAACATAATACATGGATCAAATTGATATGGTACAAAGTGAAGCAGCATCAACAGCTGTAACCCTTGAAGCAACCATGCGGACGGTCCAGATTTGCTAGGCATAAGCAGTCTCAATCTCCTGTATAAGGGGGGCGTGAGGGAAATAAGAAACGTTTCAATTACAATATACATGGAAAGGGCATCATTGCAGCAGGATTGATATGTCATTCTAACAATGTCCAATTAAAAAGGGAGAATGCTTCCATTATTCTTCTATTAGAATACCCATGCCTGAAACTGCAGTGAAAGACATGCACCTCCTGGTTAAAGGTGGGAGTCCATCAGGCGTGAAATTAGTACAGCACACATATAATAATTCATATTTCCCCATGGCCCTCATAATTTAGTTTTGCAATTATATTGTGGTTTTTTTTTTTTAAATGCAGAGGAAATGTGCAAAATTATATTTTTATGATGGGTTGTATTTTTTTTTAATGATATGATTGTTTTGAGTCTTGCAGAGAGGAAGCTCATTTTTGACCCTGACAAGCACTGTGTGCATCTCAACACTGAGGATGCCTATCAGCAGATTACTCAATCATTCATGAGTGTTGAGAAAGGCCACTGATCATTTTCATATCTGCTCACGTTTGATGATGTTTTGTGCATTTTTATAGGAATTTCTAGGAATCTCATTGTATTCGTCTTTAAAAACGTTTTGACTACAGTTGTGTGTGCTCTTTTTTTTACTCACTGGGAGAGAAAAGTGGATACCGGTTTCCATGAAAATGAACTTTGCTTGAGTATTATATCTGCCTTGTAACTGGTATGAAAGGAACACTTATGCAAAGAGAAATGGCCTGTGGGGTCTTTACCATGACCCAGTTCAAACTTTGCGGGAGGCAAGCTTGCACTTCATGGGCTCGCTTCTTCGCGAATAAAGTGGAAATGATGGAATACATTAATGCCAATGGAGGACTCTGACCTGACACATAAATCGATGCCAATGAATATGTGCTCGACAAATCTAAAAGAGATGGGTAAAGCATTCTGTTAGTTCCCAAGTGACAAGACTGGGGAATAGCTCAAGTGCTTAACAATAAGGGAAAAAAATACAGGCTGATTGAATCCATGCACTCCCACTCCTCTAGCTACTACATTGGACCTAATTACCCTGTGTAAGCGGCAGCCTGGGGATAAGCTGCATCTGAATACTCACAACTGTCTGTTATACCTCACAATTTAAACCTGCTTAACACTGGTTATCAGCATTTTCTCCTGCTTCAAGCTCCCCTTCCCTTTTCTGAATAGGATAATTGTCTTGATATGCTCATCACGTAGAGCATGAAATGGTGATTCCACCTTAATTATCTTCCCCAGGGGTCATTGCTGTGACTTCGGCAAAGTAAATAAAGCAGCTCTGCATCCACACAGACAAGCCCTGCAGTGTTAGTTACCCGCTGCGCTATTTTAAGTCGAACCCAAATGAATGCCTCGTTCGCCATAATTAAACAAGCCACCTTGACACATTTCGACAATTAACTTTTAATCACTTGGATCTTCCTAAATCAAAATCTTATGGTTGACGTTTATAACTCAGTCTTCTGTGTGGCTGGGGCGAAGGGTCAGTCTCATCAAATGAAATTTAAAATAAACCACGTGAGGTGATTGAGAGTGTGAGAGGAGCCGGTCTCGTCTGGTGATCAAATAAGTCGTCTCTACAAGACGGAACAGAGTGTGACTTGCCACTAAGGAACTCAGCCATTACTTGCCAGTTGACAAGTCATTAGATTCATGGTCTGTGGTGTTATTTTCCTTTCAAGACTGTATACAGTTGAATAAATTACCTACCTGTGTAATATCATTTAGAGAGAGGGAGGGGAGAGACAGAGATAGAGAGAGCAGAAATACAAAGTATATATGAAGAAATAATATTCCCTCCATCATATAGTCTACAAAAAATGATTATTCTAGGTGGTTCCAACAAACTGCAGGTGGTTCCCATAAACCCTCTCATCACCTATTTCAAGCATTCAGCCATTTCACTACTCAGATTGAATCCCCATGACAAAATCAGTAATGTCATTGATGATAATAAAAGCAAAGAAAACAGAATAGTCCATATTGACGTTCCCATCTGCATATGCCTTATCCATTCTTCTCACTCCTGAGCAAATTAAACTTGAAGTCAAACTCGGGACATTTTCTACACTGAAACCCAATTACACTCCATTTACTGTAGACAGCCAGGCACACTGCACCCCGCATTTCAAAGGAAATCTCTACTGGCTGTGTCATAACTTAAGCGTTTTAGCAAATTTAAGATGATTCACTTCTCTCTGTTTTGACTTCCAAGAGCACCAGCAGACAAATACAATGACATTAACTTTATTTCTCAGACAGCTATATTGGAATGGATGAGTCACTTGGTTTGTTTGGTAACAAAAGTGAAGTAATCTATTAAAATGTGTCTGGAGAAAGATACTGGGTCCAAATAGAGGGCATGATAATAGATCAGCACATTTATTTATACTGTAAAATGGTCTATAAAATGAAATAAATTTGAAAAAAGCCAAAACAAATTGTACAAATAAACTCCCAATAGGCCGACTGAATCATTAATACTCAGATCAATTATGTTTTTATAGTTCTAGTTCAAGCTATCAAAGGCATATTGTGTAATTATATGCTGCTTTTGAATCAACAGAATTGAACTGAGGAATAGAAAAACACAGCAGAAAATAGTAGTGGTGAAAAACTAAGAAACAATTTGTAGAGGAGGACACACAATATACTCAACAGTTCATGCACTAATGTTCATAAAGTTTAATCAACCTTCACTCGTCAAAACACCTACATGCAAGATAGACGTGTACAAACAGGATGCCATGCACTGCTTCGTAAAGACAGACTCTTTCATGTATCGCAGACAAAAGAAATCCACTTTTCACCTTTTGCTACAAGTAATTTGCATCGGTATATTAAGAGAAGACGAGGTACCAGATTTAGAACTTAATAATGACCTGGTTGGCTGTACAGTACGTCCGATGAGAGAGGAAACACTGTGGAGATAGAAGAAGTAAGGAGACTAACCCCGCCTGCTGACTGGTTCTGCTTCCCAAGTGGGGAGGGAGAGCAGGGGGCAAATATGGCCCCGAGACAGAGGGTCTGTCACAGTGTAGCCAATGCCAGGCTGATTTCACGGTTGACGTCCCCCAGAGTAGAGAAAGATGTGCCATGCTTACCTGTTAGTATATTCTCCACCAACAGGGGTCACTCTGTGTTTAGGTAAAAACACAACCAGCCTCTTATGAAAAATAGTAGGAAGAGGGGAGAAGAGGGTAATCAGGATGCTGCAAAATGAAGGTGAGTTTAGAGGGAAAATCACACTGGTAAGAGAGCAGGTGGTCAAGGGGGAAATGACAGAGGAGATGAGTATGGACATTTTGGGAAGAACAGATTGATCCAGACAAATTAACCAAACAACAGTCAGATGGGTAGATGGATAGGTAGACAAAAAAAGACAGATGGACAGAGAGACAGCAAGAGCAGGGGAAAGGATGGGTGAAAAGGAAAAAAAATAAAGATTGAAATGGGAGGAGATGGAGAGACTCCAGTGGGCTGGATACCATTTGGCACTCAAGTCCTCTAGTGTTTTGCTCCTTGAAAGCAGGTCAGTGGACAGACTGAAAAGTGCCAAAAATTCCACCAGACTCAGTGACGGCTATAGTGATATGATCCTCAGGGAGCCAACAGGATGGATTAGTCCATTTTTATTGTCTGGCGCACTCACCAACAACCCTGTCTGCTCATCAATCATTCACAGTATACTCCTATTCCCCAGTAAGCTGCCCCCTTGTCCTCTCTTTTCTCCTTCCAAACTCTCCCTTTCCCTTTCACCTGTTCTCTCTCATTCTGTCTATTCTCCATTGTGAGTCCTCAGAGTCTCAGAGCGCGAGTTGAGTTACATTAAAGATGAATGGGCAGGGATCATCCCGCAGGATCCGGTTAAAATTTTTGGAGTGAAGTCTGTTTCTTTCTCTCTTCACTTTTCTCTGTTGGTTATACTTAATGTGAAGTGAGAGTTAAAGAGTGTCTTAAGGTAACCACCCTCCTCTTCCCTTCACAATTAGCAAGAGCGTAACAGGCATAGGGCCCAGTGTTTTTCCTCACAATGTCACGTTGTCAGGACAACTCTTGGATTGAGAATTCGAGTTTTATATCATTGTTTACAGCAGCACTCTAGTTAGAATAGAATAGAATAGAATAGAATATTGCCCACAAAAGTGAGGTGTAGACTCATCTGGAAAAGAAAACAGACATCAGTGCACAGGAGATAATACATAGCCAACTGCAGCACAGTGTCAGCGGCAAAAGCTGTGTGGAAATAACCATCACCATATCTGATGTCCACGGGTCCATAGATTTGAAGTCTTATCCAAATATTTGAGATTTTTATGAGGCACTTAAGCTCACTTGGCCGGCAATAAGCCTTCATTTGATGTGGGTTAATATCTACAACATTTACTCAGACTTAATATAGCCTAGCCAGCTTTGTCTGCTCAGCTGCCTACCCTTGAAACCTGATTTTTCGGCACCAAATACAATTAAGATTTTGTCTGTAGACCAATTCATTTCTCTGCAGCAAATGAGTAATGAACAGCCACCCAGTTTATTGTAATAGGTTATGATTCTATAATGCATTGCATCCTGTGTAAAGTATTTTGGCTGGCAGCCCTCTGGACAATTCCATCACCCCCCAACATTATTTTTAGCTTGGACAGAAAATGAATTATTGTTTCTTTCTCCAGACAGAGATCGCAAAGTAATTTCACTGTTCCCCCTCTTTATTTGAGGAGCAAATGAATTTTCCATGCAAGCCACCATGCTCTCTCTCCTTTCCAACAGATGTTTGAGTGTCTGTGTTGCATCCTGGGTGATTAACCCTGAATTTCGTTTTGCTAAATTTGGATGCTCCAGATTCTGCTCAGCACCGTCATGGGATCTAAGTGCTAGCATAGAACAGTGAGGTGCTTCCTAATCTATTCTTGATATCTGGCACTCGGTTTTCGTCATAGAAATACCTTTCCAACCACAAGAAATAAGTGATATGAAGCACAAATACATGGCATCACCATGCACAATGTCATAGTCTATCATTTAATGTATTGAGAGTGAATTTGCCCTCTCAGCAACCTGCTCCATTATTCAATTTAGAAGATGGAATGGCTTAATACTGCACGTGATTGTGAGACACGTCACAGTATCCTCTAATGTAAATAACCATGTCAATACATATTGGCAAAAAATGTGCATAAATGAATGATAAGGTCGGTAAATTATTTTAGGAGTGTCTGGTCTTTGGGAACACCTCTCAAAATACTCAAAACTGGGATGTGTCTGTACTCTATGATGTAGCCAAGAGATGCTCTCAAAGGAAGTGTGTGTGTGTGTGTGTGTGTGTGACTGGATTGGCTACAGCTCCCCTGTGCACAGTTAAGCTACAAGAGCTCCCCATGTCGATATTAGTGTTTACACTCACACACAGCCATGACTCAGTCTGTTACGTCTGAGGATGGACGGTTAATCTTGCCTTATGTCCCTCTTAACATCCTTGGCAATTGGCTGGATTTATAAACTAACGACTCTGTTATTGTAGACAAGTGGGACCAGCAATTAATTCAACACTGTTTGGCTGCAGTGAATCATTTACTTATGGCATTTTCCAGTGTTGCTAGCCCTCAACTCACCTTGTGGTTACAACTCCATTAATATGATGTTCAGTGGTCTGGCCTGGTCAGGGTGTTGTTACTTTAATCCAATTAATGATTGGCCCAGTTAAGGATCCTGTTAATGCACTTGTTTTTAAAAGAATGCTGTGTGTCGGCTACAACATATTTCACATTTTATGATAATGGTACATTTTGTGAGCTTCATGCAGGGCTAGTTGGATGCTCAGTCTTATGTGCTGGGAACTGCACAAGCTCATCGAAGTGGTTGAGTTGGGAAACCCCAATCTGAACAATGCAATAAAACACTGAGAGCACTATTTTTATCCAGCTGGTTCTGAGAAGTGAAAATGTAAGGAACATCAGGAGGTTTTTCTACAGGTATAAATGAAGGCTGAAATGCTGAATGTAGTCCGTGTTCCATGCAAATCTCTGCCTGTACAAACCTCAGTTATTTGAACACAAAATGTAGCCTACATGGTGGCAAGAACTGTAACTACACCATTAAAATGGTACCATGGAGAAAAAATAAAAATCATGAATGCGGCATAGACAGTATTTAGTTGTTAGCATTGTATTAAAATCTACCGATGAAGATCCATCATGATAAAATTGTTATCATATATTCATGCAATGAAAAATAGGAGTCACTTTGATAGATGTGAGCCTCATAGTTTTGTTGATGCTCCATTAAAGAGCCTAGTTCCATCAATTACCTTTTCACCAAATGACACTGTGTTGTGAAGATCAGACAAATGAGCTTCTGACAGCAAGGTTACCAATTTGAATCCATATAAAATACAGTTCGGAAAGGTCTTCCAAGGTATAGCCCAAAGATACATCAGAAACTAAAGATAGGAAGCACCTTGGATGCAAAAAGTGAAAGGTTATTAATGCTACATATAAATGCAAAGGCACATAAGTGATCAAGGGACAGACACAAAAACAGCTTATATATGCAGTACATGCAGCTATGCAACGCGATTCAAGCTCAAAGCTCTTCCTCAGGTGGCATTCGTACCGATCTGAATCCCCACACCAGCTGGGAGAGATGTGAATGGCAAATGCTCTCACCTCCCTCATCAGCTACCACTGATGTGCCACTTAAGCAAGGCACCAAACCCTCAACCTTTCCAGTGGAGGTGGGAAATATTGTGACAGCGCTGGGCAGTACTATAAACCTCCCTCCGCCTGTAACTACTTCCCCAAGCTGTTGCTGTAAATCACAATGTGTTCTTAGTTAACTTTCCTGGTTAAGGGTTAAAAAATATGCTTAGTGCTTTCATGTTTGTGCTCTATATCCAGCCCCAACAAATAATGTGCATGTCTTGCTGATTTGAGGTTTCACATAGAGTCGGCTTTGGAGAGACATCGAGATAGAGCACATCCCACATCAAAGCATCAAAGCAGACTGAGATGCAGATGGACTTTGTGTCCCTTCATTACACATGCACTAAACCTCTTGGCTATGATTTCACTTGCCACTGGTGAAGGGAACCGTGGCCACTTAACCAGCTGCAGCCTGAGCCCGTTGTGACAAATGGGCAAACCCATTTATTTCCCTCAATCAATATTGCTGGTTATACCCCCATCGTTGACCACTCTTCTTAGAACCTCATTTCCTGTGTCAGATCATTCTTCCTCTCTTTCTCTCTCTCTCTGTCTGTCTCTCTCATGATCTCTCTCTCTCTCTCTGTCTCTTTCTCTCTCACACACACACACACACACACACACATAAATACACACACATACACACAAACATACTCATAAGTTCATGTGTAAGGATGGGATCTGGGTGCCATGACAACAGGGCACATCAAAATCCAATTAAATGGAACTTCCTCCCACTTCACCAGACCGACAAATAACTTCCTCCTACCCTCCTCTCCCCTCCGCATGAAAATAACTTTGGAACATTTAAGTTATTCATATCTGCATTCTTCTAAAGCTGATAAGATTAATACATGTAATCAAACTGGTGGAAGAAATAGTGGTTCTCGAATTTCTTCAGAATGAACAGGCGATAACCTGCAGCACAAATGCAATTTCTTCAGACATGGTGCCACACTGCGTTGCATGAACACAGGGTGATAATGGTTCCAAGAACTGCATGATAAGAATACTCATTGCATGCTTAATACTCATTCATTAAAATTTTATATTTAATGCATTTAAACTGTGTGAAAATCAAAAGCGGTCGAATAATATTCAAATAGGGCCTGTGTCCTTGTGCCTTTAAGAACAGTACCGTAGCTTGAATCATTAGTTATGTTACCATTCCCCCTGACATATGCCATATTGGATAGTAGGTATTCAATAGGCTAATCTATATGCAGAAACATGGCAGCATGTTCTGTAAAGTAGCATACTGACACACAGTGGCAAAGCTAACTTCCACCAGAACTGGGTTTGTGTAGCTTTGCAGCGAAGCACGCATCTGTAGATCCCCATCTGCCGCTGGGTTTCCACAGTGTGTTAAACGGAGTGGGCATCATCAATCACTGCCACCCCCACATGGGCACTGCCAAGCCCCCAGAGAGAGATGCAAGAGCCGGGCAAGACAGAGAACCAGGCTCCCCGCCTCCAGAGAGAAGCAGCTTACATATTACGCCTCCGAGAGGCTGGCCTCGTAATGTCCCTCAAGGGCTGCCTTCACGCTGTGCTCAGTGGCTGCTGGGGGACAGGCGGCTGCTGCAAGACTGAACACATGAGACTGAACATCACATTAACACAGTGGCGAGCTGTGGGAGGCCTGCCATTGCAGATTGAGAGGCCAGACCCACCACCACAATTAAAAAGGAAATGATTAACAATTAGCCTGCTAGACAGAAATAAACAAGCGGTTTGCCGGGACAACTTTTCCACTGCTGCGGACCCATTTGTGTAATGGGGGAGCATGTATATTCTGTTACTGAGATAGTGAAGAGCACTCCATGTGCTGATGACTGTTCGTAGCCCACAGGGCTCAGCAGGGTTTGTGCCTCCTACACCATGCTGCCCAAACCCACGCATTCCACTCGTCTGACTAGAGAGAGGAGAGAGAGTGAGGTCATCTGTTTAGTTTGTAGCATACTGTTGGCCTCAGTACCACTCAAGCTTTTCTGTTGTGGACAGACCTTGAAAACTAAATTGTATTTGTCAAATCAATCCAATTTGAAACTGATGGAATTACTATACGTCCTATCATGTATTTTTGGGTCATCATTCAGTACTGGACCTGTTCCTGGACGATATAATAACCAGGCAACTTAGGATTGTTTGCTGTGTATTGCATGGGTTTGCTGTGAATCTTCGTGGCAATGCCACTTGTCGAATGCTGACTCAGAGTGACTGTTATAAATTGTAAAATAAATCAAAAGGCACGGGAGAAAACACACTTGATAAAATCCTCTGACAATTGAATGATAAATTTGCTGGCCTGTACCCGAGTGCGCTGTGGATTGCCTGGAGGTTATTGCTGTGTACTTTATCCACTGTTGGTCATTCATCACCTGGGCACAGTATCAGCCATGGTCTCTCTCTCTCTCACATATGCAGAGAGAGAGGGAGAGCAAGAGCAAGAGAGAGAGAGAGAGAGAGAGAGAGAGAGAGAGAGAGAGAGAGAGGAGAGAGAGAGACAGAGAGCAAATGCAGGCTACAGTCTCAAGGTGTATTTCTGTGAAGTGGTGAATAGTTCAGCTAACAATTCTTAGCTCATTGGTAAGTCTCCTGTCACAAAAAATACCTTTTTTGTTTGATTGGTATGGCCCTCTCTTTACTCTTCACTCTGTTTTCATAGAGGTAAAGATGAAGTTGAGAATCTATGTTTTAAACAAGAGAGGCTAAAACTTTACCTAGGCAAGGAAAACTCTGAGATTAACTGGCTTGCCTGGAAGACCTTTTTCATGCTAATCTGGTTTGTCGAAGAGGTAGAATACAGCTGAAATCTAAAGAGGGTGTTAATAATGCAAACGTGTGGATTTCACAGTGTGATGATATGCCCTCAGTTGGGCTCAGCCAGAACAATATGTGATGTTAGAGCGGAGCTGATCATGGACAGAACTGGCAACAGAACTGAGGGCTATGAACCACAAAGAAATGTGTGAGGATACAGTATGTGGGCACAACCCAATGCCGCTATAATTAATTCATGGATTGAGACTCTCATTCCACATCTAGTAGATGAGATCCCTTGTTGAGTTTGTGTATTTGCATTGGATACATCTTTGAGACATACTCACAGAGAATGATTTGTTTTGAAGGTCTTTGGTCATATTTTTTGAACAGTTGAGGAGAGCAGTTGCAGTGAAGTTTCTCTTTCAAGAGCATGATGCCACCCTGCTACAATAGGAGGGTGAGGATCTGTACGGCTCTGCCACCTACAACTGTATTTGAATATCATAATCATAGTTGAGAGAGATGGCAGAGGACTATGCAGGTCTGTAATCAGTTTAGATGGCTACATCTGTGAATTTCCACCTCATTCTGTGACCACCAGATGATGCCAGTAAGGCTATGCTGAATATACCTGCAGCATCTCAGACTCACTGCATTATCACTGTATTCAGCAACAATGTCTTGGTTGTTTACTTTTTAATATCAAGAGTGACAATTTATCAGTTACCCGGCTGTAACAGCACTATGATGCTCAACACATCTTGCCTGAAAAATTCCCAAACAGTGCACAAGTCTGCCAGTTTTTAAAGTATGCATATTCATAAGCCATAATCATGGCTGAGTTTCTGTAAAACTTCATTACATATTCATACACGGGGACTTTGCTTATATACACAAGTTAAACTACTTTATGTAAACTCTACGGCTCAACAGTTTACTGAATTAATGGAAAGAAGGGGGAGTGAATATTTCTTAGTAATTCCAAAAATGGGAAATGAGTATTCAGTCAGTACACTTTATTGTAATTAGTAGCAGATTGCTTAAGTATTTAAAGATGAATGATTAATTACAATAAAAGTAAAAAGTTTAAAGACATATTTGAGATGAGAGGATGCTCGGATTATACATGTTAACCTACCCACAACACATTGTTACTGAAAGCTCTGCTCATGCTGTAGTTGTTTACTTGGCTGATAAGCTGGAATTGAAATGTGAAGTGGGATGGATTTGAGCTGAAACAAACGCTGGCAGAGACTGCTGCACTGTAGATAGCAAGAGTAGAGAAAATAACAAAATACAGACCAGAGATTGAAAAAACATGTGATGCGATAACTACAGAGACTACAAAGAGAGTAAGTGACAGACCCCAGACTGTCATTTAGAGGTGGTGGACATCTTGTCCAAAGTCTTACTTCAGCTTGTAGAGGCTGCATTTTCTTTTGAGCTGCTGCCGCTCTGTATTTCTCATCCATCTGTCAAGAGAGAGTTGCAGCATGTCTGCACTGCACTCACCGCCTTTGTCTTGTAAATTCAACTTCTGACATCCACGAGACTGCAGAGGGTTGTCGCTCGACAGAAATAGACTTTTGTTTTTGTTTTTTGTCTTTTTTTTTTGTTTCCTAACAACAAAGCGCCTCCATATCAAAACCGCAATGGGTGTACCTTGAAGTAGGAGCCATATATAGAAATCATGTAAATCAGGCATGAATTAGCACTGAGGTGGCTCTTGACTTGTAACATTTTCAAAAGCTTCCAGAAAAAACGATGATGCTGGTGATGACAGTGGAGAGGATTTATTATGAAAGAGTCAAGTAAGCCAAGAATGCCCTTTTTGTTCTGATGGAGCACAGAAACACTGTGGTGTTACCTGGGTTGAATTAATGGAAACAAATGCATTTCTCATTATGAGTTTGGAAATGAATGCCCCCGTGAGTTTCATATTGCTTTAGAGCTGAAAATGACTCCCCTCCAACTAAACTTGTATGTATTTTGAAGCAAAAATGAAAAGTTTTTGAAATCAATACGTAATAGCCTGAGATTTAAAAATACTGTGCCGGTACACTGCACAGTCTGATGTGGGATCAATATAGAAATGCATCTGGTTCATAGCAGGAGAGATGGAGGATGGATCAATAATAAGCAAATTTCCAGGAATTGCAAGAAGCATTGACTATTTAATTAGCCATTTCTCTCAAAAGGTGCATCAAAGACTCATGATAAAGAAGCGCTAATGGCCCTTTGTGTGAGTTTCAGACTACAGCGTGCAGATGAATGAACTCTTGTTGCAGAGAAAGAGAAGCCAGAAGAGATTCATGGATTATCAAGTCAAAAATACTATCATATACAGTAGACCAACTGCCTCTTTTAGGCCAGGAAAATAAGTTATAGGCAGATTTTCTCTGTTGTGTTCATGTTGCGAATTTAATCTCTCATACACTCAAGTAAATCTAAGAAATGCGAGCTAAATGGGCAATATGCTTTCAACATATGTTTTTTATTTTACCATGCAATATTTTAAATCATCCGATGCTGTCTTTGAGGGTAACCATTGAAACTAATAAAATCAGATATAAAAACACAGACTTGAGTGGGTGTAATTGCCTAATGATAGTAATGAATGCTGATATTTCAGGCTGGGGGAAAAAAAAAACAATCTTAAGAACTTAGACGCATTAAAATTACGTGAAAGGAACTGCAAGTATCCATCACAAAATACATCCAGTGCTTCACATCAACACTTTTTCTACATTTTGGCATCATTTTGCTTGTTTTCCTTTTTCAAGATAGTGAAAAGCATCATAGGGGCTTGTTTTTTTCCTGTCACCCAGACTTTGATGGCAGCGACTCCCTCCTCTAGGCAAGGTGAATATTCACTCACAGGGGTGTAATACAAATACGGAGGGCTAAAGATAGAAACGGCTGTGCACAAAGGCCTGTAGATCCACCTCCACTGGATAGCCTGCAACACACATGAAGAGAAAACAGATGAATCATGAGGAACAGGAAAAGAAAACCGAGAAGAAAAACTGATGGATGCCTTTGTGAGAAAACTGAGAGGAAAAAATGCTGAGGCTGAGTGACGCTTATGGGCATTTGAGTTTTTCTTGTGATGACTCTTCTCATGATTTATTTAGGTAGAGGTGTCTCCACTGACCTTGAGAGCGGCTTCACTTTGTGCTGATGTTTGGGTTAACTGGGGATTGTGGGAATTGGAGGTCCCTCGGAGGGATTTTTTTTTCTTGACCTCACACAGATGTTCGGTGTGCGCTGGTATCGTGATCAATATCCACCTCAGTTCATGTGGGTTTTTCACAGAGATAAGGTACTGATGATGGATTGAAGTTTAGATATTGCTTTGAACCCACTATCCCAGGAAATTCATATTTGATCATGATGAGTGTGTGGAACACTGAGTCTATAACTTCAATATTTTTAAAATGCAAAACAAAAATGTGAAATGAACCATTGCTGGGAAATAGCATTTTTAAAGCACTCATTAAGATAATACCATGCAGTTATAACCTATTCATGTGTATTTACACTGTGGATAGATCTTATTGCCTATTCAAAGTTTGTCACATTGATCATTTCTCTTTATAATATTTATAGAGCCTCTCCTATTCTAAATGTATGTAAATTGCAATTTAAGCCCACATAGATGGACATTCTTCAATTTCTTCCCTCATCCAACATCCCTTTTCTGTCATTTAAAAGATTAATGATGATCAACTGAACCTGACTTTCATAAATTCTCGTCAACACCCGAGGGGGATGTTCAAAGCTACTAAATCAGTGTATTCATCCAAAGATTTTAAATATTCAGATGAGTCCCTGAGGCTTCAAGGCAATAAAAGCTTATTTACCGGGGCATGTCAAACACACCTTGCATCTTAATGCACTGACAGAGTGAGAAGATGAATAGCGTGGTTACATCTGTATCATGTTCACGGTGGATCAATCTGTCACTCTACCTCACTAGGTTATCCAATACTGTCCTTGGCCTTAAACTCCGCCATGCAAGATTTGTACTGTTGGTACGAGCCTGGCGGAGGACAGACACAATCAAGACTCAAAGTACTGTAGAGGCATTTGATTTCCCTGATTGGATTTCATCACTTTACTCGTGGAAAGACTATTTGCATTCCAGCATCTATCTACTATTTCTTTCAGAAGACGTTCATAAGAAATTCCAGGATTGTGAGCGAGTTACACTGCTGAATACAAATCGTGTCATCACTCTACATCACACGGCGAAAAAGTTAAATCCTATACAATCACTTTGTTCACTGTCATCGGCGCTATAGGCAGTTCAACGAATCCGCAAAAAGAATAATTAACATGAAAATAATCCTCTCTGAGAAAATCACAGCTTGTGATAAGGAAAATACAATGTCCTCAGAGACCAAACATGAAACAGAAGGACAGATGAAGTCAGTGATGAGACACACTTTCAGTTCCATTACAGAGGGAGAAAGATGACGTTGGTACAGTCTCATGATAACAAATTCTAATGCAATCAACAGTCTTAAATATAAAGTGTTATGTACTTAACTTCAAAAATAAGCATACTTAAAACCTCTTCCACCCTGCCCTCCCACAGGTGGGACCATCATTACAAACGCATGTTGCGCGGCCAAGCTTCGTTCAAACCCACAGCACTTTATTTTAAATTCTACTCAAGATCCCAAGGTTTCCAAAGATACCAAATTATGCCATGCTGAAGGGAAATGTGTATAAAATGATGCACAAGATTTTTTCATCTGATGTAATGGTGCAGGCATAAAAAAAATGGGTTTGAAGATTTCACTCAATATAAGCGTGCAGAATAATATGTGATGTTGTTGCACAGTATGGAAAAAATGTTTTTGAAGCTACTTAAGGGGAAATTTAAGGGGAAAGTCAAGAGTGGAAGAGGTTAATTTGTAGAAAAGGACACATTAAGTCTTCTGCGGTCTTCCTTTGTGCTGAACTGGGCAACAATACTGCAGGTACAGCAAACCTCTAGTCTTGGAAAATTAAATGTTTATAAATGTTCCTCGTGTTCCATCTCTAATGGGACATAATCAAATGCTGAGGAGGTCTCATAATCTCCAAGGCCTGTGTGTATAACAGACACCCAAGGCTAAGTGCTGTCTGAATCAGACTCACATCAGACTTGTTTGTTCAAAGATACAAGGTCTTGTTTCTTAGAAAAATGTATTGCCATGCAGGGTTTTCAACAGCTGGATATTGTGCCAGCGTGGCCTTTCAAAGGTCCCAAGCTCCTTTTCAAAATAGTTTCCCTGCTCTTCACAATGTAATCCCAGCTAGTTAAATTATGTCAGTATACTACTAATAGCAATCACAATAGTAACAATACTGGATGAATTAAAACATTTTTAATCTGGAAATTAAAACGACCTTGATATGTATCTTCATCTACAGTAGGCAAGTTAGTAAATCAAGAACATACAAGGAAATTATAACTATTATACATGACTGTTCATGACTGTTTACACTACCAGTCAAAAGTTTGGACACACCTGATTGAATGTACTATGCATTATCTTAAAGCCATTTTGATCTAATGGCTTATGCTTAAATGCTTGAAATTTGTGTTTTAGACAAATATAAATAGTGAAGTTGATGCCTATGTATGAATTTCTCTCCAAAGCCTTTGCCTTTGCATCGAGGCAAAGGGCAGCTACTTTAAATCATTTAAAATATAAGATAGTTTTGATTTGTTTAACACTTTTTTGGTCACTGCATAATTCCATTTGTGTTATTTCATAGTTTTGATGTATTTACTATTATTCTAAAATATGGAAAAAATAGTAAAAAGAAAGAAAAATGTGGTGTGTCCAAACTTTTGACTGGTAGTGTAGATATTCACTGTCAGAGCATGTAGGAACAATGTGGTGAGTTGGTAAGATTAATACTGGTAATAAAGTTGGTAGTATAGAACGTCGTCGGCTGGTAAGTCATGAAATTACCAAAACGCCTGAATAGGTAACGTCGCCGGTACGTAATGTGTTAGCTGGGACGGGGCTCATCTAGGTGTCTGTGCCTGCACTCCTCACATGAGCTTCTACCCTATTACTTTAGTTTAACTAAAATTGCAGTGTAGTCATCCACTCATGCTCATGCTCATGCCCCCTGACTCCATCAGTCAATGGACTTTGCTTTGCCAGATGACAAACTGGTGAAAGTACACTAGTTAATGAGGTCTCTAAGGGTTCATAACCCCCAAACTGATTCTCTCTCTCTCTCACTCACTCACTCACTCACTCTTGCTTTCCCTCACACACACACAAACACATACACATACACATACACACACGCGCTTTTTCCACCCACTCACTTATTTCTATGTGTGGCGCTCATGGCTTCAGGCAGTATAGAGTTCATGCAGTGGATCATGTTGTGGGTCATAGGTGACTGAGAGATGAGCAGGCATCTTGGGAAAGCCCATTGTTCATTTAATACTCATTTTAAATTGGAGCTCACAAAGGGCAAAACACCACTAGCTCCCACTGCCCATTGGAAGACTCTCGATCAGCTTCTTAAGGAGTGCATCATCCAATGTGTTCCAATCAATCATCGCTAGTTTACTTTCCCCAATGAATCTATATGTGAACACTGACACTCAATGGGTAGTGGCACAAAATATAATTTCATAGATCCCCTTTCACATGTATTCATATTTTCATCATATTAAACAAATGCCCTCGCCGTGTTCAATTCAGTCGATCTAATGTCATCAGGCTGTCAATGTAGTTCAAAGAGGGGCCTTTTCAGCAATACTACCCTCGGGTTCTGTCATTTCCCAGACATGAGCTAATACAAAGAAAAGAGTGCGGTAATATATTTTGGATGTAATTACAGTGGGTATATTATAAAGTCTGGACCCCCAATTCCCAGATTAGTTATTGAAATAAAATGAAAAGCAGAGCTCTAATTGACTGGGCTTCTGGTGATTAAAGGAGACAAATAACCGCCCAACCCTAAGAAACTGCTCCGCAACCGAAAGTAAATGGGGATATGTTGAACGCTTTGTGCATTCCCCTCTGTAGGGGCGAGCCATCTGACGATCAGCTCAAATGCATGGTAGACACCGCTGCATTTGTCAAGCAAATGAGCGTTTTAGATTTACAGAGCCGTAATGTGACATAATCAAGTTATAATTTATCAATTAGAATAATTAGGAGGCAGATCCAATTTAATTAAAGTGTTGAAAAGGCGCAGAGGAAGGCAGCCACACATAAATGAGCCTGTGTGTTTTTTGGTTGCAGCAGTTCAGATGCTCTGGCGCGTTTACTGTCATGGTGACACACATCATTCTCTACCTAATTGATTAAGGTTCTTGAGGTGAAGGAATGGAACACATAGCTTTTTAATCGTTCCTTCCTGTAGACCTAACCTGGGAAAAAAAAGCGAAGATGTAAAAAAAAAAAAGTGAAATGTAATGCCTTGTGGCATTATGACTTGGGGTTTGGCTGTGCGTCAGTGGACACTAATGAATTGGCACTGTCAGCAGTGTGAACTCTAGACCCGACAGTGGGGATGTGCTTAGTGGCCGTGCTGAAGCATGTCAGCAGGCTAGGCCCAGTGAGCTGGTAAGACAGAAATGAGAGTATGAGAGAGAGACAGAGGGGTAGGGGGTGGCAAAGAGGTGGATAAAGGGGGGGGGGGGGGGGGGGGGGGGGGAGAGGTGGAGAGTGAGGGAAGAAAGGGAGAAAGGGAGAGAGAAATCAAGAGGGGAGGGATGGACAAGGAGAGGATAGAAAGAGGAAGAGAGACAGAGACAGAGAGAAAGGGGAGAGAGAGAGAGGGGGGGGGAGTAGGGACAGAGAGAAAGGGAGAAAGGGAGAGAGAAATCAAGAGGGGGAGGCAGAGACAAAGACAGAGACAGAGAGAGAGGGATGGACAAGGAGAGGATAGAGAAAGGAAGAGAGAGAGAGAGAGAGACAGACAGAGAGGAAAGTGGGGAGAAAGAGAGAGAGAGAGAGAGAACCACAAACGGCAAAGGCCTCATCAGCCACGTTCGATAAGATCAGCTGGCTCTGCTACTGGTCTTGAGGATGTAGGATTTCACTCCACCTGCCCGAGTTATCACCGTGTCACACACTCTCACACCAGAGATTACCTTTCATAATTTGGTGTCGCATCAGGAGAGAAAAAAAAACGCTCCCTCACACTGCCATTTAAAGGGAGGGGAGGATTTATTTTCTTCCCTTAAATCTCTCCTCCCTCGCCCCATTCCTCTCCCTTCATCTCTTCCTTCCTCCCTCCCGCTCTGCTGCTCTTCCCCACCCCCCACCCCCCACCCCCTTTTCTCAGTATTTTTCCTCCACGCCCCCATTTTTCCTCCTTCC